>NC_056742.1:386135617-386350617 GCF_019279795.1 Protopterus annectens
CATGGGCCGTTGGATCCAGAGTGATTAAGGCACTTTAAAGCGGTTGTAAGCGGGTTTGTGCAGGTTTTTGCGACAGTAAGCACTGCTAACCTCCGGTTACAGTTTCTTACACTCAGTTAGCTTCTACGTTGCTTACTTTGTGTGGGCAATGCTTACCCCCGTGCAAACACACTTGGACACGCTTACCGCTGCTTATTTGTGCTTAGACCTGCTTACTTTTGCCTTATTCATTATGACACTGACACTTCACATGTGCATTTCATGCAGTACTCCAGTTCACATTTAATTATTATGTAGGTTATATGGCAAAACGTTGTAAAATTATGTTCATATACAGAGTTCCCGTGAAAAATAATTTGTGCTGCAGTGGGACTCGAACTGGGAATGCCTGTTCATTAGGCGGATGCTCTATCCACTCCACTATTGTTGTGCTGCTTCATTTGCATATATAGTCCTTGTTATCCTCTTCAGCCTTTTCAGCTGCTTTAATCATAGCTAGGCAATGGGCAAACCCGAAAACCTACAGTTAGCTGTACTCGAGGTTTTCAGTAAATTAATACAAGGGTTTTTTCATTTTATTTCAATGTACTGTTGCTGTTGAACACATGGGGACTGTTGGTGGAGAAATGCAGACACCTATGAGTGGTTTTGCTCATTTATTTACATTTTCTTCTGTTCTACTTTGCAGGGGCATGTTTATTCTGAGAGCTCTGCTCTCAGACATGCCCCCTGCACTCGTTTACGCTCAGTGTAGGATTTGGAGCTCCAGCGGCATGACTTCATTATTATGCATGGCACATTGCCATCCTCCTCTTAAACTGCTGATTATGTGCAGTACTAGTTTATTCCTGCACGGGTGATTAGTGAATCCAGGGGAGAGTTTCATAATTTTGTGGTTCATAAAATACATGATGTAAAACCTGTTGTTCTGTTATCCTTTTTTTTTGTGATTTAAAGCAGTCTGCTCCTTTTTGTCTCCAGTTTTGCAGAATGTCTCTAATTTTGACTCATATGTATACCCTGCCCTCTCCTTTAGAAAGTTACTTAACCAAACAGAGTTTTGGGGCAACTGGAAATTTGGACTAGGCTCCTGAATGGTCTCCTCGATTACAAACCTAGTAACTACCCATGAACCAGAGTGGTTAAGGTGTAAAGGAAGCAAACTGAATGTAGTAAACAGGGGCTCATAACATGAACCATGTTCTTTGGATGTTATCCTTGGTTTCCTTGATTTCCTGAATGTTGACTATTTGTTTACTATTCGGCATAACATCAGTGACATTAATGCTAACATTTTAACTATGAATACATTTTCATTTAGCTTGTTTTTTTCAGGTACAAAGATGTGAAATGCAGTGTTTTTTGACTACAACAGTTTGTCCAGCACTTATTGCAGATGAGTACAGCTATGAGCTGTTAAAGAGATGCTTTTTGTAGTACGTGGTTTGATTCCCTCAGCCTTCATCTGTCTTTTATGTCACTCTGCCAAGTTACTTCAGTACATGGTATTCCTGGACTGCTCCTGAAAGGGGGCACTTGTGTCCAGTTGGCTGTTGCAGGATTTTAGTAAATGCATTCCACATTGCACCCTTCACAGAGATTCTATTTGAGTATGAATCTCAGCATACCTTTTGCAGCTTAATGGGCAGCCATATTTTATGTTTCTTTTAATTTTACATTCGCTAAACAGCAAAACAGCTGCTTAGCAAGTGTAAAATAATGGGTCGATCCATCTCACTCTCACTTTCATGCACGCAAACACACAGACAGACATAAACACACACACTATTTTTCTTTTTCTTCTTATTTTTTAATTTTACCCTCGCTAAATAGCAAAACCATCGCTTTGTGAGTGTAAAATAATGGTGGCAGTTAGCTTCTTAACAGTTCAGGCTCCATAGCAGCTTAATATACTGCCTTGAAGCATCTGACTAATTTTTAAATCAAATCTCTGAAATCATTGTAAAAGCAAAGAAGCAAATAGTATGCACACTGACAGATTTGAACAATAGTTATGGTAATTATGGAGAGACAGCCAAGTAATGGGATACTTGAATAGCTGTGAGGGACTTTGTACATCACCCTGATTAGGGCCCCATTTGCCCCATAATGGCAGGATACAGGAATAGATGGGATCCTACTAGACAAACTGGCATTGTTAATTACTTTTACAGTATTATGGTTACAGTGACTTTTCAATATAGTATAAGGTTGTCAGCAGTACCTCTAGACAGGTAAATTGAGGTAGAAGTCTACATTTCCAAAAAGGAGGAAGAGGAAGGTGTGTTCCAATTAAGGAAATATCATGTTTCTCAACTTCATATAGATAGTTTATGCTAGGGTGTTGGAGAGAAACCTCAGCCTAGAGTTGTGGTTCAGATTCAGGAATACTTCAGACTTGTTATTGGCTGTGAAATGGTGAATCAGAGGGTTTGTGGAAGATAATCAGTATGGTCTACATATGTTGGAAGATAATCAGCATGGTCTACATATGTTGGAAGATAATCAGTATGGTCTACATATGTTGGAAGATAATCAGTATGGTCTACATATGTTGGAAGATAATCAGCATGGTCTACATATGTTGGAAGATAATCAGTATGGTCTACATATGTTGGAAGATAATCAGTATGGTCTACATATGTTGGAAGATAATCAGTATGGTCTACATATGTTGGAAGATAATCAGTATGGTCTACATATGTTGGAAGATAATCAGTATGGTCTACATATGTTCTGTAGACCTCGAAAAGGTATGTGTACCTATGCCCTGAAATGTCTTCTGCAAGGTATACACTAGTATAGGATCTCAGGACCACTGCTGTATAATGTTTAGTTTCTGCATTTGTAGGCTGAGAGTTGTGCCCACTTTCTCAAACTTAAGTTGAACACATTCACTTTTGGCATAGACCTCTGCCAAGTAATTGTCTCTTGTTTTGTCATGATTTTCATACGCAGGATTTCAAGGAAAAGTCAAGGTTTGAAGAATATCAAGTTTGAGGATGCTCATTTATCCAGAGCTGCTCATCTTTTGGTGATGACACAAGAGACTTTGAGTGATTTTGCAAGTATCTGAAACCATCCAAGGCTGAACAAACAAATCTAAGTCAACTTTTTGCACTTGCATTGTTTAGGGTTGTCAGTTGCCACCTTTTCAAATGGCCAAAGTGGGACATTTTTGGTACAAACATCAGATTTTACAGGCTGACACATACCCATGGTCAGTACAAACGTTAGAACTTAAATTTTTTGCCTAAATAAAAGCTTATTCTTGTAGCAATTTAGTTGCTTATTCTGTTTCTTATAACATTTAGGTATTTTAGATACAGAATAACTGTTTTATGCAACTATTACATAAAATATAGGAAATAATTTTGTCCTAAAATCTCAGGACATTTGCCATTTTTACAATTTTTTTGTCAGGACACAACTGCCCAAAGAGGGACTGTCCCTCGCAAAGTGGGACAGGTGGTAACCCTAGCATTGTTTAATTTATCCTCTGTGAAATTCTACTGTGATATTTAATTGTTTTTCTGCACTTTTTCAAATTTCAGGCTGTGTTTTCAAATTGTTGTAAGGGCTGCTGTTCTGTACTAATCACAGTGTATCTAGTGAATTGTTAAGTTAGTTCCAGGCATCCATTTGTTGTTCCTCAACACCTGGGCTCAAAACTAGTCATTTTGCATTAAGTGGATGTAAGTGTGCACTCTTGTAAGAGAGGGCTAATTTCAGTCATCTGCACTGGGAATTACTGTCAGAAAGCTCATTGTGTGTTCATCTGATTGGCTTGTGGGCTTAACTACTGTTAAACTTGTTTTTTCTGAGTGTATTTAATCCTCATTTTTGCGAGAGTCTTGCCACATTTATCCAGAGCTGCTCATCATTTGGCAACGACACCAGAAACTGAATGATTTTGCAAGCATCTGAAACTATCCAGGGCTAAAAAAATGAATCTAAGTATAATTTTGCATTTGCATTGTTTATTGTTATCTATTGTGGAGTTCTACTGTGAAATTTCATTGTTTTTCTGCACTTTTTCAAAGTTCAAGTTGTATTTTCAAACTGTTGTAAAGGCAGATGTTCTGTACTAATCACAGTGTATCTAGTGAGTTGCTAATTTAGTTATAGGCATCTGTTTGTTGTTCCCCTTTAGTTCTAGGCATCTGTTTGTTGTTCCACAATATGGTGGCTCCAACATTTACATTAAGTGGGCCTAAGTCTGTACTCTTGTAGCAAAAGAGGGCTGATTTCACTCATATGAGTTGAGAATTACTGGTAGAAAGCTAATTGTGTGCTTATCTGATTGGTCTGTGGGGTTAGTTAATGTTAAACTTGTTTTTTTTCTGAGTGTATTTAAACCTTGTGTTTGCCCAAAGCTGCTCTTCCCACAGCTGTGGTTAGTGGTGCCTTGTATACACGCAAACTCCAGAAGTTGAAATTTCCCTATAAAACTACCTTGGAGCTGTACCTCAGTTCAGTAGTACTCACCAGGCAACTAGTTTGTGTGGTCAGCAGCACATATACATTCAGTTAGGACTATTTAGGTCTGTATTATCTTATCATAGCACCCAGGACTATCACTGATCAGTGAACATCTGGTTTGGGGGCTGGGCAGCATCGCAGGCTAGGTTAGCTGAGATGACATCAAGTGACCACCTGACCTGTCCAGTTATAAACACTCTCCACTCCTATCCTTTGCAAGTACAGTAATATTGGCAAGCATGGATGGGCACTTTCCTACCATCTCTGTTTCCAGCTTGGTGAACATCGGCAGCCTGAGGCAACGTAACAAATGGCGTATGTATGCTGGCAACCACTTAATTCCCCAACAGGCAAATACTGTGTGTGAGAGATGTAGTTACACATTGTCACTGGATGCTAGCCTATCACATACAGACACAAAGTGCAACAAACAAGTATTCAGTGACACACACACATATGCGCATGCACGCACACACACACACACACACACACACACACACACACACACACACACACACACACACACACACACACACACACACACATGCACACACACACACACACAAACACACACATCACTCACCACACTCCCTAAGGACCATATACACAGTCCTACATATGCAGAGGGGCTCACATGTATCCTATCCAAGCCTCAAAGGCCTCTCAGGTGTAGTCCTCAGAAACTCCACACAAACAAGACACTTACTATCACAACACATAAAGTCACATTTCATTGTGTCTCAACTACCAAGCCCATAAGGTGCAACATTTCACAACCCAACATTCTGGTCCTAGGTGACTCCATTGTGAGACACAATGATGTCCCCCTTACAAGGCTGGATTAAGAGAAGGTTACAGTTAGTTGCCTGTCAGGGGCCAGGATCTAGCAGATCACACAAGCACTCAATTCACTCATCCCTATTTTCCAGTATGACTCATAGTCCATGTGAGTGAAAATAACTTGAAATTTACATCCCTGGACTATGTGATGAGAGAAATGATTGAACTCTCAGAACGTTTGTCATATGCAGGCATGATCATAACACTGATCGGTATTCTACTGTCCAGAGGATGATGTCACAATACAGATCGACTTTAACAATTGGCTTAACTACTGGTGTTATTCCAAAGTGGTCCAATATTTGTCAGCATGGGATGACATGGATGACAGGTCGCACTGCTTTGCCAGGGATGGCCTCCACCTGTTAACTCTAGGATTTCAGATATTGGTAAAAATATTTTCCACCCCACATTGCCCTTTTCTAGGCATTGACAAACAGGCAGACCTTCTAAAATAACAAAATCTACTCAGGACAAATTGAAGGTGTTACTGCTCAATGCTAGGAGTCTCAACAAAAACATTGCACTCCTTAGAAGGTCCCCTGGAGAATGATGATGGCTGTGCAGTTACCAAACCATGGTTTAAAGGTGCAGAAAGCACTCTCCCAGTGTACGGCTGTAATGCATATTATATGTTCCGTTCACCCACTGAAGGTGAAAGAGTGAAAGGCAGAGATGCATCTATCTACATAAAGGATAATTTCACCTCAAGGCTGGTCAAAGAATATCACATGCTTGAGCTACCCATGTCCAACTAACTATGGGAAAAATCCATTACCATATTCTTGATAGCTACAGATTGCTTTCCATGAACCAGGAAACATACACATCATACCCAGAGCTACTTGAATCACTCACCATCCAGCCCAATACCATACTCGTGGGTGATTCTAACTACCACTCCATTAACTGGGAGGCATACACAACCACTAAAATACAGGCCCAAAGATTTCTCAACTTTGTGAATTCAGATACTCTGGAGCAGCTGGTCTGCACTCCCAACAGGGGAACAAATGTCCTAGATCTGATACTCCCAAATATGGGAGTGCACTGCACCTCCCATGTGATATATGTGTTATTTACCCACTGGTAGGATCAAATCACAAAGCGGCCTCACTGGAAATTAAGGTAAAAATAGAGCCCCTCACCAAACCCCAAAAACTTTAAGAACTTTTGGAAGGCAAACTACCTCTTATTAAGTGACAGCTTAGCTAGATTCCAAGTTTCCCCAAATCCAGAAAACACAGAAACCTGTGTAAAGGTGTTCACAAAAGCCCTGTACAACCTCATAAACATCATAAACAACTGCACAGAAATGGCAGTGCCAAACTGAAATAAGCACAGGTCAAACAGCAAAACCAAGCCATCCTGGTGGACCCCTGGTGTTAATAGGTTGTACAACAAAAGAAAGAAAATCCTTTCAAGAAGTAAGAGGGATGGGTGCAAGACAGCAGTAAGTCCTTCATTACTATAAGTAAGTGAATCAAGTCAATGAAAGCAGGCTTTGAGGTAAAATAGCCTCCAAAGCTAAGGATAACCATAAGATATTTTTCAGGTATGTCTGCAGTCTTAAGAGCAAAACCCAACAATGTGCTGAAGTAGTTATTGATGGCATCTCCTATACTCAGCAGAACATATAGTAAATTGGTTGCCGAATAAATTCTGCTCAAACGCCACTTCCCCATACCCCCAGTTCTCCCCCAAGAAATACCATCCACCTCTCCTCAGCCAATTATCAGCAATGAACAGGTAGCCACAGTGCTCTCTAAGCTAAAAACACAGCATCATTGAGGCCTGATGATTTACCAGGTTGCCTCTTAAATGGCTTAAATCAGGACTTATCAGGTCCAATAGGATCTGTTTTTACTCACATTCTCTGGACTGGCTTTGTTCCAATAGAGTGGAGAAAAGCTACAGTCATCCCTCTGCATAAGGGAGGACCATCAACTGACCTGGGAAATTGCAGGCTCATAAGCTTGACTAGTCTTGTTTGCAAGGCCATGGAAAGAATTATCATGGACCTGATAAATAAAGACATAGGAAACCTCCAAACACTAGGCTTGACCCAATTCAGTTTCATCAAGGGCAGATCATGCCTACTAAATCTGGTGGAAAAACAAAAACGTAGGTCAGCCACCATGGTCATCACATCAATAAAAAACACAATAGAGTAAAAATAATAAACTTATTTGTTAGAAGGTTAGTGCTTTCTGGGTATTTCCGCTTCTTCAGACTAAAATAAAACCAAAAACATACATCAGCGTATATAATAAAAATTAGCCAATCTAAACACATAAGCAATAAAAACAACCAATAAAAACTACTGGTCAGAGCTACCACCTCGGCTTCAAAGTGGGTTTAAGGGGTATACCAAAATTCAGTTCAGGTGATCTATGTGTCTGCAGGGAAACAATCCATTTCAATTCCTTCATCTCAATATAATTGTTTAAATTACCTCCCCTTATATTAGATGAGATCAGCTGCAAAACCCTGAAACTAAATCTATTGTGTCCGGGGATAGAGGAAGCGTGACAAGCTAAGGCATTAGTTGAAACACAATTCTGTATATTGCCAACATGTTCAAGGATACGTTCCCTGAGTTCATGTGTGGTCTTGCCATATAAAAGGAAGAATAGGAACAGCATGTGGCTAAAAAGACCAAACTGCTGCTCCTGCAGGTGGCTAGAAACTTAGGAGAAAAAAAAATCCGCCCAGGTACAACATGGGTAAACACCACACCAGAGGCAATAAAAGAACAAGCCCTGCAACTATTATGTGGAAAGGTACCTTTCCTGTTGGATAGCATGGGTCTAATCCAGTGAGGTTCATAACAAAGCAGCCTTTAACTTCTTTGAGGAAGTCACTAAGGCCATGGATGAGGGTAAAAGAGTGCATACTGCCTACCTCAACTTAGCCAAGGCATTTGACACAATTCCCCACTCAGGTATTATAAGTGAACTCACAAAACTGGGCATAAATCCCTACATCACCAGATGGATAGCCAATTGGCTCAAGGACAGGATAAATGTGGTAAAGTGGGTGATTCAAGTTCCAGCAAGTGGCCAGTTACTAGTGGTGTGCCACAGGTCTCAGTTCTGGGACCACTCCTGTTCATAATATACTTCTTAGACTCCAAGGCCAGTGTGGAATGCCTTTGGATAACAAAGTTTGCAGATGACTGCAAGTGGGGGGGAATCACTGAATCCCCAACAATGTAGATATCCTTCAGGAAGGTCTAAATCAGGCAAATGATTGGTGCCAGAACCATGGCCTGAAACTAAATGCAAAGAAATGCATTAATGTACCCTTGGAGAAATTAAATACCTCTTCTAACAACAGCTTTAACAACACACCCCTAAGTGCAGACTCAGAAGTAAGGGATTTAGGTACACAGGTAGATAATAGCCTGAACTTTGACCATCACTTGAGGAAGTCATTCTATGTCACACAACTTATAAGTAAAGGTATGGCATACAGACCCATGGAGATTATAGTCCCACTGTACACAGCCCTCATTATACCAATAATCAAATAAAATGCATTATTTAGAATGTACTTGACTAGGCACTTACAACAGCTGGAGCAACCTCAGAGGTTCCTCACTAAGAAAATACAGGGTGTTAACAACATGTCCTATGAGGACAAACTGAAAGCCCTTTCCCTTCACTGTTTCACTGTGTCTCCTATCAATTACTATGGGGTGGCCTATGCTTGACCTACAAGGTACTCATGAATCCAGCATTGATGGAGCTGCTACATATCTGCAAGACAAACAGTACAAGGGTCATCCTTCTAGGGATCTAAATGTAATCAGTGAATCAAACAGAACTTGTCGGAGAGATAGACATGTTCCCAGATATTCCCCCCTCTTTGGAATAGGCTTCCTATTCACAGTAAGCAGAACCCTTTCCTGGCCCTCTTCAAGACTAATCTGGTTTGATGGATGGGGAATTGAAACTCCCCCTCTCTGAGTGATGCCTATGTCCCTTATGGCTAGGGGCAATGTGTAAAAACTGTAAAATCTATAAAATACTCAAAGCATAGGCACAAACCCATGCCATTCTCTTGCCCATGGGGGCCATATACTGTGGAAAATTGAGTTATACTGGCTAGGCTTTTAAAAGCTCTTGAGCTGATAGCCTAGTAATCTCCTATGAACCTATGAATGGTTGCTGTTTGCATACAGTGTCCTATTGAGCTCAACTGCCTGTAATCTTCAATGTACACTGCAGTGTACAGCAGCCGGGATAAAAATCAACAAGTCAGAATCCGAGGATTTTCTGGTTAAAAACTGGATTACTCTCTGCATGTAGGAAGGGAGCCACTACCTTAAGAAGAGATTAAGTATCTTGGGGTCGGCCTCATGAGTGAGGGTAAAAGGATCTGGAGACTGACCAGTGGATATGTCCAGCATCATCAGTACTTTTGGTGATGAAGTGAGAGATAAGTTACAAGATGAAAGTCTTGTTTTACTGGTTGGCCTATATCCTTATACTTAGCAGTGGTCACATGTTTTAGGTAGTGACCAAAAAATAAGATCACAGATATGGCTGGTAGAAACTAGGTTTGTTTATCACTGAGGGAGGAAGTTGACAATTCAGCTTTATTTCAGAACAGACACACTGCCTTTTTTGGGGTTATAGGGAGTCAGTTGAGTGGTCTTAACAAATAATGAGAATGGCCCCTTTGTGTCCCCTGAGGGAGGTTTACCATGCACAGTCTGCTGGGATGAAGCTCAAAGGCAGACCCAAGAAATGTTGGAGAGATTATATCTCTTGGATTGATTAGGAATACATGGAGATCCTGAAGCATAATCTGTGGACATTTGCTATGGATAAGGAAGTCTAACATGAACTACTTAATGTGGTAAAAGTGTAACCCTCACCTGGCAAGCAGTTTTGAAAATGGATGGATGGATGGATAGATGGATGGATGGAAATTACAAACTGTATTTTATGTCTTGCAGACCCATCTGAACCATGGTGCAAAGATGGTTATTTAGTCGGTCCGTGTATCCATTTATTGAATAAATAGATACATTAAAATACCTAATGAGGTATTTCCTTAAGTGCTTATTGTTACAAGCCTGGTGGATTTAGAAGTGTTTATTTCTAACCCACACACCAGCTCACCAAATGAGTGCAGTGTCAAACTCCATGTAAGTGCTCATTCATTCTTATGTCTCACATTGGGAAACCTTGCAGATGAAATTTTATTGAAAAGGGTGCTATGAAGTAAAAACAGCTGAGGTGCTTATGACATTGCAGTTTCTCTGTCATGTGCACCATCAACAACCAGGATTTAGAGCAAAGTCATACATGCCAGGGTAACAGCTAGGGGTGGGTAGAAAAAATACTAACGTGATGTTTTTCCAACTTTAGTGGAGGGGGTTGCAGTTATTGTTATTTCTGTAGCAACCATGTATCATGATGTGTTAGGGGTGAATACAGGAGTGCCATATGTGCAAGCACAAAAAGGTGTGGCCACTCACTGGACATCTAGATATAGCCAACACAAACATAGAGCATGGAGCACTAGCTCTGTATCTCCAATAACCCAAATGAGAGTGGACATCTAGATATAGCCAACACAAATGTAGAGCACGGAACAGTAGCTCTGCATCTCCAATAACCCAAATGAGAATGGACATCTAGATATAGCCAACACAAAAGTAGCGCACAGAACAGTAGCTCTGCATCTCCAATAACCCAAATGAGAGTGGACATCTAGATATAGTCAGCACACACATAGAGCACGGAACAGTAGCTCTGCATCTCCAATAACCCAAATGAGAGTGGACATCTAGATATAGCCAACACAAATGTAGAGCACGGAACAGTAGCTCTGCATCTCCAATAACCCAAATGAGAGTGCAATGGAATTATATTTAAGCTCGTGGCATAAAAGGTGCCATGAACTATGCCTGCAAACTTTGTTGAATGAAGAACAAGGGAAACTCTGGATCTTCTGAATAGGCTGCGTAGGCTGAATGAGAACTGAACAAGCCAGCAGACATACCATGGCATGGCTTTTCTTGTGTCACAGTGAACAAAGATTTGAAAATAAAACTTGAGAAGAGTTCCTGTTTTTGAGACCTTAGAGTAAAAGTTTTATTCAAGTCCAGTTTCATAATCACCAGTTAACCCCCTTCCTCTTTCATAAAAATATGTCAGGTTAAACATTGTTACCACTGTTCCTTAACAGAAATAAAAGGAAAGTTCACCTTACCTGTAGTATTGCTACACAGGCATGTTGATATGGTGTCTCTCTTATATCTTTTCAATGCGTAATGTCCCCTGTTTATCTGAAAAAAGAGAGAGTTACAGTATTGTAATATTTCAGCAATTGCCTGATATTTAAAGAGTTTAGTATAAAATCCATCCAATTTACCAAACTGGACTAGACCATATTCCTAGGTATTTAAGGGGAGAAACAAGTATCACATGACAAGCAAAGGATGACCACTTTCTGAGTGTATAACTGTAAAAATGCATATTGTTTGTGCTAGCTAAGGATCAAAAGACTTCATAGCACAGTGCCGGAAGGTGTACACTTTTCATCTCTAACCTAGCAACATAAACCATTGTTGAAACATTTTTTTTTGGCCATCCTTCCTTTATTACAAACCTCTCTTAGACGTTTTACATGCAGTTTTAAATTCCTTGATAGGTTTTGCCTGTACAAACTTTCTGAGGACAGTATTTGAAATACTGACAAAGTCTGATGTAAAGAAATGCGTCTTCACATTTATCAGATTCGTCCTCCCTGCAGTGCTGTTTCATACTTTTCACTTCTTGTGCATTAAATTTTCCGAAAGATGAAACAAAGAACTATAAATTGTTGTGGCAGATATGGATTCCCAGCCTCACAGATTGTGTCCATCTCCCTAATCACTGTGTAGGTTTCATTTCTTAGTTATCCAGCACATTCTACCACTAAATCATTTGACCTATATCTGTACAATACATTCATGAATTTCCTCAAAAGGTGTGAACCACACAAAATCCTCTGGGAGTCTTATATATTCATTTATCACACTCCTTCACTTGGACATTTACCTTCCGTCTTCATATTGTGTTTTGGTGTTTCACAAAACTTTTTCTAAAAGGTTCTACTCTTGTGTAGACAAGCAAAAGGTTTCCTTGAAGTGTGTGTGTGTGTGTGTGTGTGTGTGTGTGTGTGTGTGTGTGTGTGTGTGTGTGTGTGTGTGTGTGTGAGAGTATATCTATCTATCTATCTATCTATCTATCTATCTATCTATATTTGTATCTATATCTGTATCTATAGGATATAAATATAGATATAGAAATGCATAGACACACACACACACACACACACACACACATATGTGTGTGTGTGTGTGTATATACATATATGTATATATATATATATATATATATATATATATATATATATATATATATATACATATATATATATATATATATATCTATATATGTGTTTGTGTGTGTGTGTGTGTGTGTGTGTCTCTCTCTCTCTCTCTCTCTATATATATATATATATATATATATATATAGAGAGAGAGAGAGAGAGAGAGCGATCTAATTTATTCACACTTTGCTAACCAGGTTAATCCTACTAGGCCAATGGCCTCTTTTCAAGGGAAAGGTATTCATATACTGACTAGGGGAAATTTGGCCAGAGCACTGGGGAGCATTCTGAACTCTTTGGAGCAGAGGAAATGAGGCACTCAGTTTCTAGGTGGTGCTGGAGGCTGATACTGCAGTTCAGGAATTCCAAGATGGAGGAAAGTGTAGCAGAGAAGGAGAGAGCAGCAGGAGAAATTAATACTGAAGGAAGGAGAAGGATACAAAATACCTGTTACAGCAGGGGAAATACTGAAGTAAGGAGAAGGATACACAATAACTGTTACAGCAGGGGAAAACATACTGAAGGAAGGAGAAGTATAAAAAAAAACTGTTACAGCGGGGGAAAATATACTGAAGGAAGGAAAAGGATACAAAATAACTATTACAGCAGGGGAAAATATACTGAAGGAAGGAGAAGGATACAAAATAACTATTACAGTGGGAGAAAACATACTGAAGGAAGGAGAAGGATAAAAAAATAACTGT
This sequence comes from Protopterus annectens, assembly GCF_019279795.1. Lineage (NCBI taxonomy): Eukaryota > Metazoa > Chordata > Ceratodontiformes > Protopteridae > Protopterus > Protopterus annectens. The sequence goes on from NC_056742.1 coordinate 386,149,036, forward strand.
TACAGCGGGAAAAAACATACTGAAGGAAGGAGAAGGATACAAAGTAAGTGTTACAGCAGGAGAAAACATACTGAAGGAAGAAGAAGGATACAAAATAACTGTTACAGTGGGAAAAAACATACTGAAGGAAGGAGAAGGATACAAAATAACTGTCACAGCGGGAAAAAACATACTGAAGGAAGGAGAAGGATACAAAGTAAGTGTTACAGCAGGAGAAAACATACTGAAGGAAGGAGAAGGATACAAAATAACTGTTACAGAAGGAGAAAACATACTGAAGGAAGGAGAAGGATACAAAATAACTATTACAGCGGGAGAAAACATACTGAAGGAAGGAGAAGGATAAAAAAATAACTGTTACAGCAGGAGAAAACATACTGAAGTAAGGAGAAGGATACAAAATAACTGTTACAGGAGGGGAAAACATACTGAAGGAAGAAGGATACAAAATAACTGTTACAGCAGGGGAAAACATACTGAAGGAAGGAGAAGGATACAAAATAACTGTTACAGCAGGAGAAAACATACTGAAGGAAGGAGAAGGATACAAAATAACTGTTACAGCAGGAGAAAACATACTGAAGGAAAGAGAAGGATACAAAATAACTGTTACAGAAGGAGAAAACATACTGAAGGAAGGAGAAGGATAAAAAATAACTGTTACAGGAGGGTAAAACACACTGAAGGAAGGAGAAGGATACAAAATAACTGTTACAAGAGGGGAAAACATACCGAAGGAAGAAGGATACAAAATAACTGTTACAGCAGGAGAAAACATACTGAAGGAAAGAGAAGGATACAAAATAACTGTTACAGCAGGAGAAAACATACTGAAGGAAGAAGGATACAAAATAACTGTTACAGCAGGGGAAAACATACTGAAGGAAGGAGAAGGATACAAAATAACTGTTACAGGAGGGGAAAACATACTGAAGGAAGAAGTTTACAAAATAACTGTTACAGCAGGGGAAAACATACTGAAGGAAGGAGAAGGATACAAAATAACTGTTACAGCAGGAGAAAACATACTGAAGGAAGGAGAAGGATACAAAATAACTGTTACAGGAGGGGAAAACATACTGAAGGAAGAAGAAGGATACAACATAACGGTTACAGCAGGAGAAAACATACTGAAGGAAAGAGAAGGATACAAAATAACTGTTACAGAAGGAGAAAACATACTGAAGGAAGGAGAAGGATAAAAAATAACTGTTACAGGAGGGGAAAACACACTGAAGGAAGGAGAAGGATACAAAATAACTGTTACAAGAGGGGAAAACATACCGAAGGAAGAAGGATACAAAATAACTGTTACAGCAGGAGAAAACATACCGAAGGAAGAAGAAGGATACAACATAACGGTTACAGCAGGAGAAAACATACTGAAGGAAAGAGACGGATACAAAATAACTGTTGCAGAAGGAGAAAACATACTGAAGGAAGGAGAAGGATACAACATAATGGTTACAACAGGAGAAAACATACTGAATGAAAGAGAAGGATACAAAATAACTGTTACAGAGCTGGAAAATGGAAGGCGGGAGAGGTGTGCTCTTAGATGTGAGGAACAAGCAGAAGCAAAGGAAGGGTAGAAAGCATGAGAGTAACATGTTGGACAGAGAGTACTAAAGGAGGAGGAAAGTCAGAGGCTGGAAACACAAATAACAACTACTGGGGAAGGGAAAACAATGGAAATATTTTCAGGTGGTGCAATAGCCAGATTTCAGGGTTTACGTCTGCAACATGGTTTTAATTACAAGAAAGAATAAATTATGCACATACAGCAAGGCAAGGAAGAATGAAAAAGGAACTGAGAGGGCCAAACATTTGCAAGTTTTGAACAGCCACAGAGAAGATGACCACTGGAAAGAATAAAAAATGACGGCAGTGTGAACAGGTATGGCATTATATTACTTTTCCACCAGGGTTTAACATTAAGGGCGTTAATTCATTTGGGAGATGAAAATTCTGTGAAGTGACATTTTGCTGGAAAAATGCATGTCTGGGTATTAAAAAATAAATACTGTAACATCACGGAAAGAGTATTTATTTCAGAGTTTGTGACGACAACTGAAAAAGAAAATAAATGTGTATTTTAGGACTTCAGATACAGATGAACATGAGTGGAAACTGTTTTTTTTTTTCATTTTACTATGTAGTAAAGTAGAAGAAGTTAAAAAGACACGAGATGAAAGAAATGCATGGACTGGGTGTTGGGACGTGTGGGTAACCGTGGACGTTAAGGATGGGAAAATTCAACATATTTCAAATAAAATACTGTGAATAGGAAGAGAGGATTTTTAGGCACTGGTAACAACCCAAAGCATGTTATTTCTGTGGAGATGACAATCATTTAGTACAAAACTAATAAACAATCTATGTGACCAATGTGGGGAAAGAGGACATACAGCAAAAAAACTGTAAGCCTTTTTGTAGAAAATGTAAAGAATTTGGACACTTCTGATCTGACTGTCCTACATTAGAAAAAGAAAAAGTAGATGAAGAAGAAAGTTCAGAAGAAAGACAAACAGTAGAAAATATTACCGCAGAAGATGTTGAAAGAGAAAGTGGTATGAATGAATGAGATGCTGAAGAAAGGTTAAAGAATGAAGACATGGTTAGGGAAGAAAGAGCAGTTCAAAGTGTGGTTATTAATATACAGGAGAAGAACAAATCTGCAATTGTAGAAAGTGAAGAGGAAGAAGATGGAGAAATGGAGACAGAAGAATATGAAGAAAAAGCGCAAGATAGTGAAAAATCAGTTGGTGGGAGACTTAGGAGAAGGAAAAAAAATATGATGTGGAAGTAAAACACAAAAAAGGAAAATAATGATTTTTAGCATTAAATGTGAATAGCAATAGAAATGATATAAGAGATTAGGTCATGGCGGAATGGAGTAAAAAATAAAAATAGCTGTTTTATGCTTGCTGGATATCAAATGTAATTAAGAAAACAGGAAAAGAATACAAGCAGTATTCATACCGCTCAGCCTCTTAGAGCAAGAAATCTATACAAAGCCATAAATAAAAGTGGGGCAAAGGCTCAAAAATAGGAACAATTTTTAAATATTGCTCTTACAAACTTAGAAAATTAATGTAATAGCAGGTTTTGCATCAGCATGAATGTTTTGCAGGATATGAAATCAGAAACTGAAATGCCTGTCATTTTTTTAACTTCAGCCTTTAATGATTTGCCACTAATTTACCAGAAAACCATAATTTTATGAAAAACGGACCAAAATATGAGGCAAAAATCTGGACATTTTGTGAAAATCTGTTCAGCTGAGAGGTATGGCAGTATTGAGAATTAAACTGTTTGGTCAGCAGGAAATGAGACAAGTTCTGGAATAGGAAGTCTTATAAAAAATGAAGAACTAAGACTTTCAGATATAACAATAGTAGTACAGTACCAGGAAGGGTAGTGGCATGTTATATAATAATGAGACCAAATGTATAAGATTATTAGTGTTTTATACATTTACTAATATGATGGAGAGAAAACAGTTGTCTGAAGAAATAAAAAAAAGTGTTTTAGTAAATATGTCATTTGTGATGGTAGAAAATTTTAACCGTAACCCATAGAAAGAAAAGGGAAAAATAAATCTTAGTATGTTAAAGGAATTAATAAACTCTAGACATTTAATAGTAGGAAATAATAGAGGATGGACATATAAAAAGGGAATGTTTAAGACTGAAATTGATTATACAGTTTACTCTTAAGACATGAAAGAAGTAACGGGGAGTACAGATGGCATAGTTTTTAGATCATAGTATAGGCTCAAACAGGGGAAGAGAGTCAATAAAGGAGAGAAAGGGATAAAGAGATTAACCGTGGAGTTTAATAAGGAAGAAGAAATGAAAAGAGAGAAAGAAATATTGAAAGATCATATGACAATGAGATCATTTTCTAAAAATTAGACACAGTGGTGGATAGTGTATAAGAAGTATAAGAAGTGGAAAGAAGAATAAAAAAGATGAAATATAGATAACGTTTACAGAATTATGAGAGAGAGAACAAAGGAGTGACAAAACGGGAAGTATAAAAACATATATGTATGTGTGTGTGTGTCTATATACACACAAACATATTTAAAAAAGGGCAACCATGGAGAACTGGAATATTAGTGTATCTATTTATTGTTCCACTAGATAAGCACTTTCATCCACACACAGCAATCTGACTTCATGAGACTTGTCCAGTATATCACAGTCAGACAACATTTAGAAAGCATCAATCAACATCAATCAAGCAATTAAAGCAACAATTAATCAAAACTGACAAGAAAATAAATACAATGAAATGCAATAAATGTTGAAATGCAAAAGAAAAGTTACAATTCAGTCTTTCCAAAACTGTGGGTAGTATCCATAGTCAGTTACACATACATGCAAAGAATGAACCTGCCATGTTGCAGACACAGGCACATTAAATGGGATTCACAGAGGTTTACTGAGCATATGTACAACCATAAAAAATTGTATTTACAGTCATGTGCAAATGAATGCACAATGCCATTTAAATGAGGAGATGTGTGTAAATGCTGTGTTGATGGTATGATTGTGATTCAGAAATGCATTTATTATATAAGTAGGCATTGTGCACATAAGTTATAAAAAGGCAAGCACTGCCACCTCTAGTCACTTTGCAGTCAGTGAACATGCTTGGTCTTGCTATGAGTTTTGCTGACTTGTGTTTTGAGTCTTGTTGCCACGGTAACATGACTGGGTGTACTGCGTAGAGTTTAGTGCTCAAGGTGAAGACGTAACTAACAATGGCTAATGTATTACAGTTATAAGAAGTAGGAGGTTCTTGAGTGCTTTTGTGCAGATGGGGGCATTATCAGGTATTTGGTGAACTTGCATGGCCTAGCGACTATAACTGGGAGAATGTGTAGTGTAGGTATGTATGGCCTTACTACACTTGTCACATAGAGCTTTCAGAAACAGTCTGGGGACACTCGGCTTTCACCTTGAGGATACTGCAGTAGTTCTTTGATATTATTCAACATGGTTTCACTATCAAAATTTAGAATGTAGGTTTGGTGAACATGGGAATGCCAAACAGCAGTTGACCGATTCCCGTGTTTTCGAATGTTAGTTGAGCAAGAGTACATATCAGCGAATGCCACTGTGCATTCACTGATATGTGCTCGATGTTATGACTAGAGATCACAGTACAGTGTGGATTGGGAAATTTATCCCTTTCCTCACTGTAATGTGATCTTGGAGTTGGAATAGTTTTCACGAGGTGTGGGGGTGTAGCTCCCCACAGAAGCATGCAGGGGAGCTTGCCCTCCTGCAAAAACGTGAATTGCAGTGTAGGAGTTACACTTACCTTTGCTCCTATATGGACTTCACTTTCGATACTCGTTGAAAATATTGAATCTGCTGAATTCGTTCATCAGATTCGACATTTTTATCTACTTAATATGCAGGAATTCGACATTGACTTTCAATGTTAAATACATTTTTTTGTCAATGTTGAGATTTTAATAGTAAACCATTCTACCCCAAATGGATGATAATATCCATTTCCCAGTCACCTCAAGACCAAGCTACCACCATATGTGTTTTCTGCAGTCTGGTGTGCTTCTCTAAGGAACTTGGTGAGATAGGTTGCACCCACCTGGCCCAATGGGGGGGGGGGGGAGGTACCAAAACAAGAAGGGCTACTATACCATCAACTGCCAGGAAGGGTGTGTAATACATGTGGTTGTTATCACCGATTCTGGCATTGCCACATTTGGCATGCAAGTTCTCTGTACTGCAACTTTCTGCATGATAGGATACCACTTGGGCAACTAGTAAGTAAAATGCATCCTAAATCACTGATCACCCCCATGTAGGGAGATTAAGGTTTAAAGATTAATTATCCCCCATTCATGTGTCTCCTTTCCATGATCATTTACAGGTGAGGCAGACTATGTACTCAAACATTGGCTAATGGCAGCAGTCCATGATGCACAGGGAGCTGCAGAGGAGTGCTAAAACACCACCCTGCCCTAGGCCCAGACAGTCACTAAGTGTCTGGTCTGCTTAAAGCCCATTCTGCAGTCTGTATGAGCCTGGTGGAGGGGGAGGGCTCTTCCATATGACTGCAAGTAGAATGTGTGCTGCTTGCTGCATTCTGCACAGTATGATTCTGTATCAGTCTTGTCCATCACTGCCACAACCACCACCAGCAGGACCCCCTACATCTCATGTAGCTCCTTTCTAATGCATCACCTGACCCCCTACACCAGTGAGGATAGCAAGGACAGCTAGCCGATAGTGGCAGAACAGCACTCCCCACAGACAAAATTGTGCATGGCACAGGGTAGAGCAGACAAAGCAGCAAAATGTAGTCCACAACTATGGCCTTGGCAATCACTATGTGACAGTGCAAAGTCACAAAAATAGAACTTGCTGCATACAGTGTTAACTACAGGCTATGCTATGTAGTGCATTGTGGACTCACTAAGCATCAGACATTCCTTCACACACTGGTCACAGAGGTAGAACTGATATGGTCACAGCCATTGTGATTTGGACAGTGCACCTTGGACAGAAACACAAGTGCTAGAAACATCAGTAGGAGAGGAGCAAGGCTGGAATACTTGGTGTTGTTGTAAATCAGTTGACATTTGATGACATAGTAACCCTAAATGTAATAACAACTTTGGGGATGGTCTGCTTTGCCTAGTGAACTGGGTATCATCCCTTCCTGAGAAAGGAGTGTGGCTATTAACATGTTTTTACAGTTTTCAGACTGGGTATATATGACCAAGCATTGTGATTATAATTTTTCTTTATCCTTTCTCCGCCCCCCCCCTCCCAAACAGGAAAGTGAATATTTATTTTAATCATTTATTAAAGATCTTTCTTATTTATTTTGGGTTTTCTTAAAAGTGCTGTGCTTAGTTGTTGCTACCACTGGCAACATGTATGACTTCAGGTGTGTGGATCATATCTGGACTGTGCCATACACAATGTCCCCTAATGATAACTTTGGGGATGGTCAGAGGGAAGGGGTTTGCTATGAGAGCTTGACTGTGAGTTGCTATAGTGGTGTGACCTACAGGGTACTGCTGAGGCCCTTAATAGTGACTGGTCAGCTGTGTGAGTATCACCTTGATGGCAGGGTCTTTTCATGTGTTGTTGAAGTTTGACAATATCCCACAGGCTACCTTATGGAGGAATCCACATCCATAGATAATGGAGCTGACTGGGTCACCAGTGGAGTATGCTGAACAGGGCTTTCATGCATGTAGGTGCAGCTTCTTCTCCACCCAGCTGTGTTGGCCATGTATGTCTGGTAAGTCCTCACAAGGGTGTAGACAGAGGCTGACATGGATGCCTTGTGAACAACTACAGTCCAGTTAGGATCATCATGAAATGGTCTCTGGCCCCTACCATTCCCAAGTATTGGTGAATGCCCTTGTCTATTTCCTGCAGCAGTTTTACCATCTCTGCCTGGCATTTAGTAGCAGTTACCAGTGCCTGAACAGTGTCCCAACAGATTTGGTGCTGTGCTGGCAATGCCTTATGTGTCTCAGGGGTCATCCATGATTGCTGCCTTCATCTGGCATGGCTGTGGATGGGCTGTATGGTGGGTATTCCAACTACTGATATTATCCTGTCCTCTTCTAGAGGTCCTACATGTGCATCTGAGAGTGAGGTGGAACCTCATGGCGAATTACTCCCTTATGTTAAAGGCATGTGCACATATGCTGAACCCCTTGTGAACCATCCTCACCCATACCAGAGTCATCAACATCTCAAGGGGAGGTCTTGCTCATGCACTTTGTGAATGTATCCCACTGTCCCCAAGCTATATGATGAGTTTGAGACTAATGGCATCACTGTCAACATCAGCCTGACATGTGGCACCACAGTCAGTTGTTAATGGTGCAGTTGCTGCTATACCTGGGAACAAATGACGAATACTTTACTATGCTGTGTTGTATCACTCATTTGTCAGTAAAACCTTACACATGTAGTAGTACAGGTTAAAAGGGAGAACTGCATATGTACCATGTGATGTTTCTGTGTGCTCAAGTACTATCGGCAGTCCTGAAGTACCTGTCGGAGGGACATTGTAACAGTACTAGTTGTGGGGATGTCCTACACCAACCTGAACATAGTGTGTACCCTACTCGACCTGAGTGTGTCTAACACAATTATATGACTCTGTCATAGTCCTTTCTTCAGGAATGTGTCCATCCGCCTTAATATCTTTTACCTCCTTCTTCTTCTTTTACTTTTTATTTTCTCAGCATCAGTGTCTTCTCTAGTATATCCTGTCTTCAAATTATGTGTCTAAACAATGTTTTTCTGCCACTATCAGGCTTTCCAGTGAATAGTCTTGATTTATTTTCTTAAGAAATGACCAGTTTAGTCTTCTAGTAGTCTATGGCATTATTAAAGTTTTTCAAACACCAGACATCAAAAACATCACTTTAAAACTGCATAGCCTTACTTACAGTCCAGCTCTCATACCTGAATGTCACTACTGGGCAATTGTGATGCCTTTGCATTTAAAAATCTTATCCAGATTTTCCATAGCCTTCCTTCCAAAAACAAGAATATTTTGAATTCATAGGTACAATCACCGTCTGCAGAGCTTTTTTTATGCCAAGAAGAATAACTTCTACCACTGTCCCCACTTCTTCCCCATCTATTTTGTTCTATCCCTCCCTTTTTTCCAGTCATCATCATCGTCATCATCAACCTGCTTTTTTCCATGTCCTACATGGAGTCGAGGTGTATCATCTGTCGCCATTACTCTTGATTCAATGCCACTCTCCTCTCTGCTTCAACAGTCATGCCTATCACATGTCTTCTCTCACACAATCCATCCATCTCTTTGCTGGATGCCCCTGTATCCTCTTGCCTTGCTCCTCTCTGTACCAAGTCTTCTTCACCAGATGGTCATTTTTGCACATAAGCCAAGCCACCATAATCTGTTCTCTTTGACCTTCTCAGCAGTTGAAGTTACTTTGGCTTCTTCCCTAATGTCCTCATTTCTTTGTCCGATAGTGTGCATCCTACCAGCCATCTTGGGAATGTCATCTCTATCACCTCTAGCTTTCTCAACCGCTTTGCATTTACTCCCCAGGTTTCTGTACATACAGTTGAACTAGTCACACTACTGTTTTGTACATCTTACATTTCAGCTTCTTTGGCATTATTCTGCCACACACTACCCTTGAAACGCTCAGCCAGTTGGCTGCAGCCCCTCTGATTCTAGCTTTGACCTCCTCACTCAGAATTCCCTTCTTCTTAATCACCTCTTCCTAGATACTTGAAGCTGTTAACCTGTTCCACTATTTTCTCTTCTATCTCAGTTCTCAGCTTCTTCTGATTTCCCTTATTTGCTGCTGTTACAGCCATCTTATCTGTATTCAGCTTCATTCCATGTGCCTTCTATTTTGCATTCCATTCCTCTATCTTTTGCTGAAGTCCTTATTCAGAGTCTGCCTGTAATATTACATTGTCTGCATATTGCAACTTTGTTGATCTACCCCCTCCAGCCTGTTTGCTAACAAGCTGTTCCCTCCAGCCTGTTTGCTGATGTAGTCCATCACCAGTATGAACAGCAGTGGGCACAGAGCTGAATCCTATTGCACAACCACTCCCACTGAGAACTCCTGTGTGAGACTGAACGCTGTTTGTACTTGAGTCACTGGGTCTTTGTAAGTAGCCTGCATTCATTGTACCAATGTTTTTGGGACTTTGAATCAATGCAGGATTGCTCAAATCAGTTTCTTGGATCCGAGGGGAGGTCCTGCCAGTACACTTTGTGAATGTGTCCCACTATCCTCAGGCTTGATTTCTCCAAGTTTAGGAATGCCAAGCATACCTCTCAACCTCTTAATGCAAGAAATCTGGACAAAGCCTAAAACAATAGGTGGACAAAGACCCAAAAATAGGGACAGATTTTAAATATTGCTCTTATAAACTTAGAAAGCTATGAGAATAACAGGATTTGTGTTAACATGTATTTTCTGAAGGATATGAAGTCTGAAACTGAAATATATGTCATTATTTGGTCATTATTTAATGACTTCAGTCCTCCATGGTTTGCCAGAAAATCACAGATTTTATGATGAACAGGTCAAATATCTGAGGCAAAAATCAGGACGCTCTGCGAAAAACTGCACAGTTGAGAGGTATGAATGCCAAGTTGGACTCTTTCCTCATCTCTAGCGTCTTCTCAACTATTTGTCTCACTGCAAACATCACATCAGTTGTGCTGCATCCTGATCTGAATCCAAACTGCTTATCTTCCGTTTTACTTTCTACTACTCTGAGTAGCCATTTATCAGTCACCCTCTCCAGAACTTTCATGCAGCGTGACAGGAGTTTGATAACTCTGTACTGCCCACAGTTATGGATGATCCCTTTGTTCTTGTGCACTAGTACGAATATGCTTACTTTCCAGTCATCTGGGATACGCCTTTCTTTCTATGCTGCTATGTGTACCTTCAGAAGCCATTTCTCCCCTTGTCTCACCCAGCATCTTGATCGTATCTGCTATGACCTCATCTGCACCTGCTGCTGCTTTTACCGACTTTATTTTCCTTAGTGCTGTTCTTACTTCTTCTAGGGTGGGCTCCTCCTCTTTTTTAATTGTAGGCTGTGTCTGGGGCAGTACAGCTTCTGTGGGGTTTTCTTCATTCAGAAAATGCTGAAAGTACTCCGTCCATCTGCCTTTGATTTCCTGTGGGCTAGTGAGCAGGTTGTTGCTGGTATCCCTTACGAAAGGTGTCTGACTATCTTCTTTATCTTTCTGTCTTTGCCTTGGAACCTGGTAAAGTTTCTTTGTGCCTTGTACCAAGTCCCTTTCCAGAAGCTGGTAGACTCTGCCTCTGATTCCTTATTCTTTGCTGTTGCAACTTCTTTCTTAGCCTCTTTGTTAGCCGACCAGTATTCTTTCTAAACCTAGCCCTTGTTTTCTGTCTCCCACTTTTTCCTGCACTCCTCTTTTTTTGACTTCCTGGACTTCTGCATTCCACCACCAGCTTTTCTTACGTACCTTATTTCAATACCTGGCTCTGTCACATACCTGTTCTTTGGTCTCCAGATATGCTGTTTTGAGTCACTGTCATTCTTCTTCAACTCCACCTAGTTCCTTTTCTTTCTAAGGTGTTAGTGTCCTGAATAATTCATTGAACTCTTTTGCTTTCTCTCCAGTCAACGTCCAGGTCTTCAGACTGGTCTCTGTTGACCTTAGAGCCTTTTCTGTCCACTGCTTGCAGCTGATTGCGGCAACCAGTGGTTTATGCTGTGGGCTGACTGTTTCACTGTGGATACCCTTGCAATTGCTGATTCTACCCCTCTGCCCTTTCCAACAAGGAGGAAATCTACACGAGTTGCATGTTGGCCACTGTTATATGTGACCTTGTGGCTGTCTCCCCTGCTGAACCATGTGTTGGCTATCATCAAGCCTTTTGTAAGACAGAAGTCTAGAATGGCCTCTCCTTCTTTATTTCTGTTGTCACATCAATGTTTACCCAGGCAATCACCCATTATTAACACCAATCCATGATTTCCTGCTTTATCTAGTAGGTCCTGTAACTGCTGTCTGAATGCATTATTTTCCTAACTATCACATCCCTGCTGTGGGGCATAGACTGAGATTATGAATAGTGCCCTAGCCTTACACTGAAGTCTAATTGCCATGAGTCTATCACTAATTCTGATGACTTCCTTCACTGTCCCTAAATCCTTTCCCTCCCACAATTCCCACACCATTTCTAGTTTGTCCTTCTCATGTGTAGTAGACTCTGGACCCCAAGCCAAGTGGCTTTGCTGCACTGTCCTTTCATCTTGTCTCCTGAATACATAGGATGTCCAAACTACTCTGTACCATCATGACATCCACTTCCAAGCTGCATCCTGTCTGTGAATTTACAGTGAGTGTAGCAATTCTTAGTTCATGTTTGGCAGATTGGTTTTATGTCCAGGTTTTAGCTTTTATATAACAGAGCTATTCCAGGTAAAACAAACTGAGCAGCTGTATACTAGATGCCAGTAGCTTATTGACACAGGGCTGCCGGGCTTTATGGTGGGCACACACCGGCCAATAGGGCCATATATGACCCTCCCATCATTAACATGGGTCCCTGCCGAAGGTCAGAGTAGGCTGGGTCCTCAACCCACTCATCCCCAGCAAATACCCATGCCCATTTTACAACATTAGTCAACATGACTGTATCACCTTGAACCAATTTTACACTGTTGAGTGGTTAGCCCTGAGGTGGCATGCAGTCTGTGATCAGTGTTCTGCTGCCTTGAGGATACTGTGTAAGACAATTGATGTCCAAACTGGTTGGCCTATACAACTGTTCCCCCTATAGGGCACAATCTAGAGCTTGTTCTGCTGCCCACAGCTCCATTCTTGGATACATTTGAGGTAGGAATACTCAGCATGTTTTGGGGAGGTAGAAAGAAATCCACAGTGATCAAGGGAGAACATGTAAACTCCATACATGCATTGGCAAGAGGTCAGGATCAAACATTGTACCTTGGGCATAGTAGGCAAAGACCTTAACCATTATGCCAACTGGTGTCAAAAAGATTATATATTGCTCCCCCCTTGATAAAAAATAAGGCTTCCCACGGACTACTAGAAACTAATGGATTAAGTTGCAAATACATTTCAGTTGATCTGAATAATAGATTTGATTTGTGTGATATCATTCCTGTGTTTAGTTCCCACTGCTGGCACCAATTCATTTTCTTTGAATATTCTGGTGTTAGAATTGGGTTTATATTACTTTGTCAAAAGGGCTATTCATCAATCGCCCTTTCATCGACACATAAACACAGAACTACCAAAACTTTGAACGGCCACATAAGTGAATTTTTTCCCAGGGTAAAAAATCACTTGCCCAGCAACAAAGAAAACAAACTGTCACACCCTACAAAGTGGGGGGCTTTACCCCCCCAGCTAAATATACCAACTCCGAGATCACTCTACAGTGGAGGAAAGGGCAAATTCATGATGACAACGAACTGATTTTTTCCCCTGGGAAAAAATTTGCTTATGTGGCTGTTCGAAGTTTTGGTAGTTTGCTGTTTATATGTCAATGGAAGGGCATTCGATGAATAACCCTTTCGACAACGTAAATGGAACCCGTTAGAATCATCATTCCTATGTAACTTAACTATACCACATCTTCCACGTGCATTTTAGGCTACTTCCTTGCCAAGTAGGTATCTCCTCTCAATAAATATACTTTTTAACTCAGCTATATCTAAAAGCTTCCCTTGTTACTAGTTGGTCTAGAAATCAAGATAATTCAATTGACATTGTAATCACTAGGTATAGCAATTTAAATCATCAATGCTATTTTGTCTTCTTTTCATGGACTACTATATCTGCTTTTCTCACATCTATTATTTGAACTGTTAATAACGGATGATCCCATGGGATATAAACTTAATCATTTTCTATAATGCTTTGTGGCTCATGTTTCCAATGCTTCTCAGCTAATTCAATATTATAAAGTTTGCACAATCCCCAATTTGACAGTCTTACCACATTATTATGCCTTTCAGTATTCAAGCCTTATAAGCCTTATGCTATTAGTGTATTGCACCGAGCAACAAGATGTGCGACTGTTTCCAATTCTGTTTTTCAAAACCTGCATTTGTCTGTTTCTCTGACATGTTCAATGGACTTTGTACATCATTATGTACATAGTCCACTGTCTTGGGCCGCAAATATTAACCTTTCATCTTTTGGTTTAAGTTCACCTCTCCTCAACCATTTCTGTGTCAGATCCTGATCGACATAATGTTGTTCCAGGAGTTTTCTGTACTTGCAACTATATTTATGCATTTTCCACATTTCTTGCCTTTTCATCTGATCATTCACCTTACATTCTTTCTTTTGTTTTATGGGACATTCAGTTGCTGCCTGACTTTTGTCTGCTTCTGGTTTGATTTCCATTCCTTCTTAATGCTGATATGCTTCTGGTGAACTAAGTAGGGAAGTCATCTAAGATTTGCTCTCCTCATGTTTTAAAACTTTCACTATGTTTGGATCTTCTGAGGTCAGCAGGTATGTATGCAGTCCTACGACTGCAGATCTACACATATAATCAATTTCTAGGAGGCCCATACCTCCTTCAGAATACCAAATATATAATCTTGGTATGCATGATTTTTATGAATTATTTGATAAGCATGAAGCATTTTCCTGACTTTACTGTCTAGCTGATCCAATAACTTTTGGGGCCAGTCAATCACTTCAAAACTGTAAGTTAGAACAGGAAGAGCAAATTGGTTTATAGTTTGGACTTTGTTCCTAGATGTCAGGGTTGTTTTCAATATTAAATTTAGTCTACTAAAATATTCCTTACTAAGTTTTATTCACATTTATTCATATTTTATTGTCAATCCTTCTTCAGTTCTGAAATATTTATACACTCCCTCCTGCTCAAGTTCCTTTATATCACATTCCTGTCTCAGACTGATATTTCCTTGGTGCTGCAGCTTTCCTGCTTTAAAGGTTGCTTTTGCACATTTATCAAGAGCAAACGACATTCTTAAATCATTTCAGTTGGGCTTTCAGTTCCTCATCTAATGTACAATATAGTTTCAAATCATCCACAAAAAGAAGATGACAAGTCTTTACACTTTGTTGTTTTCTGGGAGCCAAATTGTAGCCATGACCTAATTTAAGTAAACAGCTTAATGGGTTAAGGGCAAAACAAAAGAGCAGCAGTGACAGAGTCACCCTGGAATATCACCCTTTATATGTTTATCCCTGGAATAATAATTTGTCCTTTATCATGGCTTAGCCACAAAGTGGTTTACCAATGTTTCATGCTCACTGTAATCTAATTGATTAATACAGTGTTTATCTTATACATTTGTAAGCACTCCTTTATCCATGAATGTGGGATGCTGTCAAATGTTTTTTTTTCTAGTCTATCCATGCCATACTTAAATTCTTGCCCTTTTTAGAGTTCTCCATCGTGAATTTAATTAACAACAAATGATCCTTTGTTCCATACGGCTTCCTTTTGTTCTATTGCCATGATTGAGTTTTCTTTTAAATGACTATAATGTATAGTTTATACATTGTTGGAAGGCAAGATATTGATCTACAGGTTTTAGGATAGCTTGCAGGTTCAGTCGTAAGGAAGAGTATTGTTTTTCCTGTTGTTAACCAGGTTTGCATCTGTTTGTAATGCACATATAAATACTTCTTACTCAGGGTTTAATCTTCATGTTAACATGTTAATACTTTTAACCATAAGTTAGGTACTGTATCTGGACCTGGTGTTTTCCAGTTAGGAGCTTTTCTTAATTTTGTTTCAATTTCTCTGGCAGTTACTTCATCCTGTTTCATATCTTGTTCATTTCAACTTCTTATTCTTTCTTTTACTTCTTCTATCCATTCAGCATCGTTGTTGTGTTCCACAGGCTCTTCATAGACATTCCTCCAAAATGTGTCTATTTCTTCTTTTTTGGTGGTGTTTCTATTCCTTTTGCCTTGTTTCTTAATTCTGTATAAAACTTTTTTGAGTCGTCAATAAATTGCTTCTTTTGTACTTTTCCTTTGCATTTATCTGCGTATCTTCTATGTTTTTCTGCCTGTGGTGATATCTTTATTGTTTGCAACAGTGTACCATAGATCCTGGTCTGTTCTGATACTGCACATTGCTTTTATCTTGTCTATATTTCGGAGTATTTTTGTTGATATGTTCCCTCTTCTGTACTCTTCTAACAGCAACATTTCTTGTCTTAACCGCTTTATTGTTTTCTGTATTCAGTACTTTCATGATGGCATTTGATTTTTCCCCTTCCTTTCCCTTACTACATCGTGTTTTTGGGGTAAGACTTTATCTGTTATTTATTTAGCTGCACTGTAATATATCATATTTACTTCTGTTACATTGCATACATTTCTGTGAACAGTCTTGATTCCTGTGTTCATTTGTTTTATCAAACTTCTAACATTTTGGGTCTTATTGACTTTCTGTAATCTTTTCTTTTGTTGATCTTAATATATCCATCACTATTAAATCAAGCAACTTTTCTCTTAGATCATTTTCTTCTAAACTAAGGGTACATCCGTTGCTCTCTGTTTTCTGTGGGCATTCTACAGAAAGTTCCAGAACATCTTTCTGTGACATATTCTCTTCAGTGTCAACCTGTGTCATCTATTGCTCTTTTATATGGGAACCCACTGGTCTATTACTCCATGGCATTGACTGTGTCAGAGTTGCCACAGT
Source organism: Protopterus annectens (assembly GCF_019279795.1). Lineage (NCBI taxonomy): Eukaryota > Metazoa > Chordata > Ceratodontiformes > Protopteridae > Protopterus > Protopterus annectens. The sequence goes on from NC_056742.1 coordinate 386,165,267, forward strand.
TTCCTGTTCCTTCCCTTGCTGTGCAGCATCAGCTGAGCTTTTCTACTGGTTTCCTACTGAAGGGTCCAAAGTATCTTCATGTGGCAATTGATCAGATGCTTCCTGCTTCACTGATTTCTCCTTAATTTGGGGACTCATTGTTTTATCAGGTCTATATTATGTTGCCAAAAGCTGTTTACAGTTAATACAACAACATCGACCCATAAACAGCAAAAACCCACTAATGCGAATAGCCAGGTCAGCAATTTTACAATCACTTGGCCATCACTGTGAAATTGCCCTTTACCCCACTGTAGTGCAATCTTGGAGTTGGTATATTTAGTTGGGGGCATTGTAGTGATTTAGGTGGTGTGCCGTGTTTGGCTGGTCTGCTGATTTTATTCCCTAGGAAAAAATCTCTGACCTGGCCATTGCGTGAGTGGGTTTTCGCTGTTTATAGGTCAATGTTGCTGTATTCGCTGTAAACAGCTTTCGGCAACATAATATAGACCTGTTTATCCTGCTGTAATGTTGTCGCAGTTAGATTTTCTACAATAAATCCTTCACTTCACAGGTTCTCCATAACTTCAGTTTCTATTTCTTTAACTTCTCCATTACAAATCCTCTTTTCTACTTCCCCCCTTTGTTTTCTTATTTTTTGTATTGTAAAAGTTTCTCGTATCTGCATGCCTTTGCCTCTGTTTCTCTTCAAATATCTTTGGTGCTGCTTTTTTGTATTGATTAGTTTTGCTTTCTCCAAGCATAAATATTTCACCATAATAAAGCTCTTTTTCTTTCCCATGTCCATATTTCTTCTTCAGATGTCTCCCGCTCCTCGTGTTTCTTCTTACTTGGGGGACTAATTGTTCCATCATGCTGTGACATGAGTTAGACTTTCAACACTAAATCCTTTACTTCACAGATATTCCATAACTTCAACTTCTATTTGTTTAACTTCTACTTTACTAATCTTTTGTTCATCATTCCAGATGTGTGATCTTATTTTTTGTATTGTGAAATTTTACATATTTGGGAGCCTTTGCCTACATTTCTCGTTGAATATCCGTGGAGCTTTTTTGTATTGGTTACTTTGGCTTTCTCCTTTGCATAAATATTGCACCATATCAGATGTTTCTTTCTTTCCCATGGCCAGTTTTCTTTTTTATACCTTTCAAAAATCTCTAGATTTTGTTCTTTATATTTTTGCACTTCCTCAGTCGTTTCTTTTTCCAAATGGACCAAGGTTTCTTGGTCTATATAACTTTTTTTCATAAATCTGTTGTATTAATGTACACACATTTGCATTTGAAGCTTTTGATAGTTTTTCTTGCGCAAGTATTTTTCTTTCCTCTAATTTCTCTCTTAATCATTTTTATAACTTCTGTCCAGAAATTCTTGTCTTTTTGCATAGTAGTAACAATGTATCATTTCCTTCTTATCCTCAATAGTCCACTCTATCATCTTTATGGCTCTTTTTTGGCCTGTCAGTTTTTGTGGACTACTACTTCCTTCTACAACATGGGGGCTATCCTCCTTCTGAGCCTGGCTTAACCACACTGTAAAAATGTTTCTGTGTCTTGAGGATTCTACATTGTCATTTTTTTCCAGTCATGGCACCAGTGTGCCTACCAAGATTGGACACTTTTTTATTTTTAACCAACTTCTATCCATGATATATGCTATATAAAATACAGTCTATATATCAATGTTGTCTTGATGAGATTTTGTAAAAACAGGGTCCACCTCATGAAGGTGCTCACCAAGACTTGAGGATGAATTCGTTTCCAGCAATACTGCTCTTCTTGGCTTGCTGATTTTCTTCCTTCTATATTGCTCAGCTTATACACAAACATATTGTGTTTATATCTAGGGATGTCATTGTCCCCTTTACTCAGCCCTAATTAGGCCAATCTTTGAGTATAATGTCCCCTTTGGCATATATTTATCCAGACACATGCAAAAATTGGAACACCTACACAGATATCATTCTAAAAGGTTACAAGGCCTAAACAATGTGTCCTACATAGACTGACTCAAAGCGTTGTCACTAAACTCTGTATCCTACAGACTGCTAAGAAGTGACCTGTGGCTGGCATGCAAGACATCCTTTGACCCAATACTGATAGATTTACTGCATATCATCACATCAATGATAGTCAGTCTAGGGAATCTAAACCTTTTATACAATATCAACAGAATTATTTGGAGGGATGGGTTATCTCAGAGAGGATACTGCTGCTCTGAACAGACTCTTCAGCCAAGTAAAACAAAACTCATCCCTGTCCACATTCAAGCACAACTTGGATCTATGATGAGAAACAGAAAATTTACCCCAGGACTGAATCCTGTATCTACTAATGGACAGAGGCAGCTCCTAAATGCTTTATCCCATGCGTGGATCTCCTCAAATTATCTATGGTATGATCCTAGTTATTTTCATTGTGGGGTAATATATAATCATTGACCATGGAATTGGTAAGGCCAATCTTACACCAAATGGGATAAGTTAATTCAAGTAACTGTCTTGGCTTAAAATGGTCTGGAAAGGCAACTCACCTAGTATTTTCCTATGAGCCTATCAACCTGTGAAGATCAGTGTAAATAAAAGTACAGTCATGACTTACTTCAGGGGTGCTTAATATATAAACTTATCAAAACCAATAACTAATTGAATGACCTCACCTAAGTGTCATGTTTAATCATAGCCTCACCTCAGGTTTCATGCCCACTGAGTGGCGCAGAGCTACAGTTATCCCAATCCACAAGGGGGGATCCACCTTGGATCCCGGAAACTACTGTCCCATCAGTCTGACAAGCCTTATCTGCAAGGCCATGGAGCGTATTATCATGGAACTTATAAACAAAGACATTGGCAACCTTCAAACACTGGACGCCACCCAGTTTGGGTTTGTGAAGGGCAGATCTTGTCTCCTGAACCTGATTGACTTCTTTGAATCAGTCTCCAGAGCCATGGACAAGGGTAAGGTGGTCCACACAGCCTATCTAGACCTTGCCAAGGCCTTTGACACCATCGCCCACTCTGGAATCATAGATAAACTTACTAAGTTGGGCATTAATCCCTATGTCACCCAATGGGTTGCTAAATGGCTTACTGATAGAACCCACACTGTAAAAGTAGCCGACTCCAAATCCAGCTCCAGACAAGTGACAAGTGGAGTACCTCAGGGTTCAGTCCTGGGGCCGCTCTTGTTTGGCATCTACTTCTCTGAAGTACAGGTCAACACTAAGGGACTCTGGCTAACAAAGTTTGCAGATGACTGCAAACTGGGAGCCATTATTGAATCCCCAAATGATGTGGATACTCTACAAAAAGGCCTTACAGAAACAGATGCCTGGTGCCAGAGCCATGAACTCAAGCTCAATGCCAAGAAATGTATTGTTATCCCCTTTGGGAAAAAACATGTATCCATGAATTACCATATAGGTGGCAGTACACTAAACACAGAAAGTGTGATAAGAGACTTAGGGACACAGGTGGACAGTGGTCTCACCTTCGATAACCACATCGCCACAACAGTCAGAAAATCCTTCTATGTGGCACACCTCATCACGAAGGGCTTTTCATCCAGAAAAAAGGAGGTCATTGTCCCATTGCACTCATTCCTCATTAGACCCATTATAGAATACAATGCCCCATTTGGTATGTACCTCTCAAGACATCTGCAACAACTGGAAAGGCCTCAGAAATACCTCTCTAAAAGAATCATAGGCCTAAAGCAGATGCCCAACACTGACCGCCTTAAAAAACTCCAGCTATACTCTGTCGCATATCGTCTACTCAGAGGCGATCTCTGCTTAACATACAAGGCCATGTCAAACCCAGAGCTGGTGGACATGCTACACTTAAAGAAATCCCAATCCCTCAGAGCTACACGCTCCAGTGATCTAAACCTTGTCATCACAATAAACAAAACATGCTGGAGGGATAGGTTCCTGACCCAGAGACTCCCCAGACTCTGGAATAGATTGCCCATACATGTCAAGCAGAGTGCCTCTTTGGACCTCTTCAAGAGGAACCTTGACGATTGGATGGGAGAAAGGAAATTCACCCCAGGGATCACGTCAGTTGCCCTGCTAGACAGGGATCCAGGAAAGTAAATAATGTGTGAAGAAATAGCCAGGGAATTGTTATGGCTAGGCTTGTATAATCCCTAGGGCTGATAGCCTAGTACCAACCTATGAACCTATGAATGGACTTATCTAATCAGGTCTCACATAGCATGTGAATTTGTCATTTAAAGATCATATTGACAAATTGTATATTCAAACTTTGCAGACTGGCTAGCTTATTTGTTTTCAGAAGCTTAGAGTCTGAAACTAAAAAGTTCCTTGGTGATTCATTCATCCACTCTTTATACATTTTTATTATTCTGTTAAGAATGTGGACTGTTATATGAGCAAACTGAATGCTATATAGCATTCTTCTTTGAGAGTCATTACAGAATTTCTATAAAATGCACATAATTGTACTTTTTACTTAAAAAATTAATCATCTGCCCCCAGTAAAAAATATTGAATATGTGAGCATGCTGTTCTGTTTAAAAGGGTACCATAAATGTATTTCAAGACCTATTATGAAGGTGGAATGTTCCATATTTCTGAAAGGAGGTATCAAGAATAAATAGTTTTTACACAAATGTGGTAACAACTAGACTTTTTTTAAAACATATGTCATTTGTGGTTTATGTTTATTTTAAAAAGAAACATTTAAATATGGTTTCTATGTGTAAAACCATCACTCTCTTTAATGATTTGGTATTGTTTCCTGCTGTCACTTAAAATAGGTGTAATGTGGAAGTAAATAAAACAGAATAAAATGAAAAATTAAAATGTTAAATTCTGTATACATTTTGCTGTTAACTGTATTTCTGTAACAAGGCTGTTGATAAAAAAGGGCTTTCAATTCCAGTCTACTCACTTTAAATAAATACATAATTAAAATCATATTGCTGGCAGCCATTATTTAATTTGTCTACCTGAAGCAAGGATGTGTTGCTTTTGTTTCAACTTCTATCAAATATGTCATAGTTCATGCACCACATTTATTTCCCATTGTAATGCTCAGTGCTTTCTTTATATACATCTCCAAGTTTGCAACTTCTGTGCTTCTTAAATCTTTGACACATCTCTGGTTTACCTTCATTATCCAGAATCACATGTGTTTGATTAATCCTATGGTTGACATACTTCCGTGAAAAGTTGGAATGTTGAATTCTGGTATAACCTACATAAACACCAAACCTCAAAACTCCCTACCACTCTGGACCTAGGAACAAGCTTAACATGGGTCTAGAAGGGGGTGAGATCAGTCAGTTGGGAATGTCAGTGTTCAGCATTCCATCATTTGGGATGCAGGACACTGTGCAGCTGGACTCCAGCACATGTGATTCTGGATAATGATGGTAAACCCACTTCTCTTTGTACGGGCAAAACTGTTGTCCAATCAGTAGTTTTTCCTAGCTATCATGTGTAATTAATTTTTTTATAATTTTGTATGGTCCTTTGCTAAAAGTCCTACGGATTCTGTTCTAAGTGATACGTGCATTGCTAACCTACTGTCTCACATATTCAACATTTCTTTGAGAACTGGGGCTTTTCCATCCTTAAGGAAACTGTATTTTATGATACCGTTTTCTAAGAAACCTTTTCTTTAATATTCAAAATATATTTTTATTTACATGTTCCCTGTCTTTGTCAAAACTGTTTGAAACTATTACGTAGAACTCATTTTGAATCTTTTTGTCTGGTGTGTTAACAACAATACCATTTTAAGGAAAGGCCATAATATTGCTACAACATAGCCTTTTCTTAAAAATGCAGAATATAAAGCTATGGGTGCTGGAGGTGGACTTGACAATCTAACAAGTCCTCAGCTCCAAACATGCCATATCACAGTTCATCAAAATGAACTATTCAAATTTCTCTAAAACTTTTGCTCTATTCAGTGCTCAAATTCCTGGAAATGTACCTAGAAAAAAAAAAATACTTTTCTGGATCTTATTAATTATAGCTAGAAAAGTGATGACAAAAAATGGGAAAAAAATAAAACTATTCCCTAATTTATAGAATATATAAACATTGTTAATGCTATATGTCAGAATGAGTTATTTACTGTCACGATATAGATGAACAAGACCACATGTGAATTTAACCGTTGGTTAAAATTCTTATTAGAAAAATATTGATTTATGTTTAATTTTAATTGTTTTTAATGGAAGTTATAAATAATTTGATCAGTTTGATGTACACACATTTGTAAATTATTTGTTTCTTTGCTGTTAATGTATTGGTTTATTATATTAAAATGTAGTATTTTGTAAAAGGTGAACTGTTCGAATTAGCACACAATTTAGTTTGGTACTGTAACAGAACTACACTAAATTTTACAAGTGTGTGTGTGTGTGTGTGTGTGTGTGTGTGTGTGTGTGTGTGTGTGTGTGTGTGTGTGTGTGTGTGTGTATGGGGGGTTGCCATTTTCTTCAAGGCTGTGTAGCCTCAGTGTTGGAATAATTAAGTGGTGGGATGTATTGGCATAGGGAGATTTTACTCCTGCCAAAAAAACTTGCACAAGTATTAAAGTGCCAAATATGATAAAGCACCAATTTCAGCATTCAGTTCACTTTTGGATTCAGACTTTCATTTTGTATGCTAAAGGAGAAAAAAAATGAGATATTTTTGCTAATTTAAGTAAAACATTGTTCGTGAGAATTACATTGATTACTCATTTCTAAATGGTACCCTTATGTTTGAGAGAATTCTGCAAAAAACATTTTTATCAATGTAATTCTCACAAACAATGTTTTACTTAAATTACTATTATTATTAATATTATCTATGGAAGGGCAGCCATGGTGGTGCAGTGGTTAGCACTGTCACCTCACAGCAAGAGGTTCTCTGGTTCGATCCTTGGCTGGGGTGCCTTCTGTGTGGAGTCTGCATGTCCTCCCTGTGGTCACATGGGGGTGCTCTGGTTTCCTCCCGCATCCCAAAGACATGCTGTAAGTGGATTGGACACTCTAAATTTGGTCTAGGTGTGAGTGTTTGCATGTGTGTGCCTTCTGTGGAAGGTTGGGCGCTGGGATGGCAACTTGACACTGTAAAACTCCACTGCCAGTCATGAGCAGATAGGTGATCCGCTGTGGCGACCCCAAACTGGGAAAAGCTGAAAGAAGAAGAATTATTAATATTATCTATCTGGAAGAAAAGTGCCAGATTGCATGTTAAAATACCTCGCCTACACTAATATGACCCCTTGTTAATGTTTTTCTTCTACTGAGATCAGCACTGAGTCCAGTTTTGTTTTTCCTCCAATTAATATACCATAATCAAATTTAAAACAAATGCAGGTTTGTGTGCAGATTACCTTGTCTTATTTTTCTCAGATTATTCTTCTGCTAAAGCTCTCACTTAGTGTTTTCTTATGTTTTAAGAAGCTTGACAGAAAAAAGTCAGTAGATTACAGTAGAATGAGAGCATGTGGTTCATGTAATAGTATCTTAATTGTGTACCTTTGCACTCCGTATGACAGCAAGAACATCAGCATAACTAACATCTAAGCTTGCCGCTGGCTGTTAGGTTGCTGTATTGGGAAGAGAGGCGTAAGGGAATATTCTTTTATCCCCAAACCTGAACAATCATGAAACGAGTATTACAACTGCAGAGGAAGGGGATGCAGAGAGACTTGCCCCTCCCTATAGAACATTTGTTTTCATCTCTGTTTTTAGTGGGTACAACATTTCTACCTTTGATGAACTGAAATGATTCCCAACAAAACAAATGCAATATTATTTGGGACTTTCTGATGTCTAAAATGCCGCGGTGGTACAGCTGTAGCATTGTTACCTCACAGCAAGAGGTTCTCCCATTCGATTCTCGGCTTGGCTTGGGAGCGCCTTCTGTGCGGATTCTGCATGTCCTCCCCGTGGTTGGGTAGCGTTTGAAAGACATGCGTGCATAAATGGGTGTGCCTTCGTTGAAGGTTGGACGTTGAGCTGGCACCTTGGCGTTTCGTAAAAATCTACTGCCAATCATTAGCGGACCGGAGATCCGCTGTGGCGACCCCTTATTGGGAAAAAGCTGAAAGACAAACAACTTTCTGATGTCTAAAATACTTTCTTGACATGAAACACCCATGAATACCACTATCAAGATCATTAACCTTTTCATATGTTTTGAGCAGTGGTCTAATACCACCCTTAATCTTAATACTTGTCTTGTTAAGGTTATGTTATCTGTTTTAAGGGTTTACCTTCAAATTGTCACATCCCAGTTCATCAAGTCTAAAAATGTAGTAACCAAAATGTCATAAGTGCAGAAGCACAAACTCCCGGAACATCGTATTCCCTTTCTGGGAAAGTAACCACTTGGCCACCAATGAAAAAAAAACACAAACAGTAGCAAATTACACCCATTGAACTTGGGGGGGGGGGTTCACCCCCCCCCACTTAAATATACCGATTGTACTACGGTGGAGAAAAGGCAAAGTTTACCATGGTGGCCAAGTGGTTTCTTACCCAGAGAGGAAATACGATGTTCCGGGAGTTTGTGCTTCTACACTTACGTTTTCGTCTCATCGTTTTCAAACTTGGTGAACTGGGACATGACATTATGACGGTGAATCATTTTAAGGATTTCACATTTATTTATGAGGGACACTAGAATTTCATAGCGCAAGGGTTTTTTTAACTAAAGTTACAATACAGGTTTTCATTGTCACCTTGACTTCAGCTAATAATGTAGAAAAATGTTGGATATGCATTAATAAAATTGCTAGATGTCTTCAGCATGATCCTAAAATTAAGTAGCACCCTACCACACTGCATAATATAATCTGGCTGACAATACCTTTCAGAATGCCACTTCTGCTACTTACCCTTTTAATAATATTCTTACATTTCAGTTATTACCCCTACCCACGGTGGTGGTGCTGCAGTAGCGTTGTCGCCTCACAGTCAGACGCTGTCCAGTTTGATTCTCAGCTAGAGCGTCTTCTGCGTGGAGACATGCATGACAGGGCGTACCTTCGTTGAAGGTTGTGTGTCAGGGCTGGTAACTCGGCATGTAAAAATCAACTACCAATCATTAGCGGACCAGAGTTCCGCTGTGGCGACCCCTAACCAGGAAAAGCCAAAAGACACAAACAAAACCCCTGCTTATTCACAGACCTTTTCTTGAAATTATTTAATGGTCACTCATGTCTCCAGAAACCTTTTTGCCCTCCCTTGTTATACCCTAGCACTCCCTCTTCAGTAGCAGTAAAGTTGTTACCACACGTGATCTTGTGTTATGAAATCTACTGCCTCCCCTTAGTAGAGCCTCATGAATATTCAGTAAGTTTGTTATGATATCTACTGCCTCCCCTTAATAGAGCCTCATGAATATTCAGTAAGTTTGTTATGAAATCTACTGCCTCCCCTTAGTAGAGCCTCATGAATATTCAGTAAGCTTGTTATGAAATTTACTGCCTCCCCTTAGTAGAGCCTCATGAATATTCAGTAAGTTTATGACATCATTTAAACAATGTTTATTACAATAGATGATATCTGCTTGTTTGGAATTGTAAAATAATTTAATGGACTAACATTTCTGTAAACTGTTATACTTTTTTTTTGTGGTGCAGCTATGTCTTGGCAGAAAAAGGGCCAGTCTGGTGCAGTCTGTTTATCTGTTTAGTTAAATAAATTAATCTGAGTGTCTCTGTGGCATGGAGAAATGAAGTCGTTACTATTCCCCCAATGGCTCATGTCCATCTCATTTCACAAGCACAAGATGGGCCTTGCAGGGGAGGATGGGAGTGAGTGGCCAGCAGTGGCTTGCCCATCCTGGGATGGAGGGAGGCAGCTTACGCTTGATGTGGTAACAGCATTAAGAGTGTGGCAGGCTCCTTACAGCAAATGGTGTACCCCTCAGGTGGGAAGTTGTGGATGTGTGGAAATGAGCATTCACATTCTGAAAGAAGCAAGCATAGTGCTCTAAAGGCCAAATGCTCAGCAGTCAGGGTCAGGGCACACGGCTTGGCGGCACTATGATGCTGTACCAGTGCTACACTTCTTCAGTGACCCTGGACATGGGGAAGGTTGAGCCAGGGAGTGGCTAACATGGGTCCAGTATACCCAGTACACCCAGTACACCCAGTGAATGACAGGAGGAGCTGGTGGCAGCTGATGCTCAGCTGCAGAGAGGGATAAAATAAAATAAAATAAATTGAAAATTAAATTAATTCACTAAACAAGTAATTAAATACACAGGGCACACCCATGGCTCTTCCCTGCTTCATACCCGAGCTACAGAGCCCCAGAACTGTACAAGGTTTTCCTGACAAGTTCTTCACACTATACGTACATACTATTCTTGGTCCAGAGTGTCTCAGGCTACTCAATATACCACATTTCTTCCTTTTTGCACAGTTTTCCAGTTAATCTATTTATTTATTTGTTTCTTTGTATGACTGTAAATCAGGTTGGGGCTAGTACAATATCCTTTAGCCACTACCCAGGCCAAAATGCAGACAATGTAAAGCAGAGTCTGGGTGAGGCAGAAACATCTAATACAACATTTTAAAGGTAGTACAGAAATAACATAAAAGACGAGCATACATAATGCAAAAAAAACACATAAAGAATAAAATCTATGTAATAAATCCAGCACAAAATGCTAGTTTTTTCAGCGATTATCAGTGAAGCAATTGCATTTATATTCATGTGCTAGATATAGGTAAATGCTAAGCTAGCTGCCCTTGTGGGCCACTTTAAGCCTATCCAGTTTCCCTTCTGGTGTTTGAATTCACTTATTCTGTTTGTTAGATTGGTCTTACCCATCCCTCGGTCAATAATTATACATTGTCCCTAGTGAGAATAACTGATTTTTAATTTTTAAATAATTTTTAATTAGATTTTTATTTTTGATTAAACTTTTTAGATTCTAACTTTTTTGAAGATTCAGAAATTGTCTGATGAAGTGATGTCACCAGGCAGTCTGTTTCACAAGGCAGACTGAAGCTTAAGAAAGGACTTTTCACATTTTGACAGAAAAAATGGGGTCTGTAAAGCTTCATGGAGGTGTTGCTTCATAAAGGATAAGAGAATTCATGTACAGTGAGTCTGTTAATTGGAAAAGGGCAGTAACTATCTTTGAGGAGCTTAAAGGTGAGTGTATTAAGAAGATAGGAAACTGAGACTGTAAGCTATTTTCTATCAGTAATAGAGATACAATGCTGATTATTAGCACAGGAAGAATGAATAAAGCACAGAGCCTTATTTTTCTGTGTTTTGTAATTGCACAGTGTTATGGTTTGATAGAGGGGCAGTTATAGGTAAGGCCTATTCCAGTCTGGGGATTAAAATAGAGACAATAGCGGCATGATGTGCTTTCATGGTAAGCAGATGAGATATCTGGAAAACCACAATGAGCATCTCAGCTGCTTTAGTCATAGTGTTGTTTACATTATTGTGAAAGAACAATGTGTTATCCAGCAGTAAATCTAGGTATTTTTCTTGTTTTCTGTAAAAGATAGAGATCCAGATGGGTCAGAAATGCAAGGTGTGAAAAATAAAACCATAACACTGAGGCTAAAGGGATATCGCAAGAGTTCCCAATCTGCCTTTGTTTTGTTTCTAGTCTCGTGAAGGGAAACCACATCTCCCAATTTCCTGTCTTCAGATGCATCACCTTCTTTTTCTGATTCAATAAAAGGGCTGGAAAGTGGTATTTTCCACGACATCTGAGGTAAATCCCATTAGTGCTAACTGATTTGCTCATCTTTAATTTAGGAACTCTTTCAAAACCATTTTTTGTTTTATCTGAAAAAGCTGAGCTCAACCTCTTTATCCTGGAAAGTTCTACTGAATGGAGTTCATAATCTCAGTTTTCTTCCTTTCATCAACGCAGGCCAAAAGTATTATCTTAGAGGTCCTGGTTTTGCTTTTGTGCCTCCTTCTTCATTTTCCTCTCTACATTGTTAGACTTTAGTATCCTTTTTTGCATGCATAACTCTCTAGTAAGAACATGTAAAAGGTTTTAGTTTCCTTCTTAAGTGAATTATCTTTCTTTCCTTAGAATGGGTGTTTTGTAATTCTGACTTCCTTTCATCATTCTTTCTGAGAATAGCAAAATGTTTATAATTGTTTACTTACCAAATCAGGCTGATATTTGCCAAAGGAAGAAACTGGTGATGATTTATATTTATGTTGACAAATCCCTGCAAAAAAAACAAAACAAAACAGAAAAAGGCAGTTAGTATTGCTTTCAGATCTCCCAGAACCATTCTTCATGAAGACTCCTTTATTAAGTTTGCAGCCTCATAAATACTACAAAACATCCCATGTAAATAATAAGTGATATTGACCAATAATATTATATATACTATAATATATTCTGGGTGACTAATGAGTGCTGCTGATCAAACATCTAATGGACCCAGGTCCCATGTGAGTAAAAGTCATCCCTATGTTTACTGATGATCTTCTCTGCATCAGCTTCTGAAATGTCTGCATTGAATGGTGCAGTGGTGCAACGGTAGAGTTGTCGCCTCACAACAAGAGGTACTGTGGTTTGATTCTGGAGTGCCTGGAGTGGCTGGAGTGCTTTCTGTGTGGAGTCTGCATGTCCTCTCTGTGTTCGTCTGAGTTTCCTCTGGGTGCTCCGGTTTCCTCCCACATTCAAAGACATGCATCTGGAGAATTTGTCCCTAGGCCTCTGCTAAAAATTGGCTTCATTCCAAGTCGGATTTTCCCAGTTAACAAACGTTAAATAAAAATAAAATAAATGTGACAGATTCAAAGACAATACCCACAGATTTGGCAGCAGAATATAATATACCATTCACAAAAGGGCGTCTACTTGTGCTTCTAGGATTTATCTGTGATTTTCAGAACTGTACACCAGCTTCCAGAATGTAGAGCCACCACAACTCCATCTTCCTGATAGTGCTGATTTCTGGATGACACATATGTAAAGTTTACAAAGAAATGGTTTCCCAGCCTTGCACAGCATAATAATGAGGGACAAACCTATATGGGCATTGCACATTTTGCAAACATGATTAAGTTTCAAAGTTTTACTTCTACTAATACCTCTAAGGTTTTCTGAAAATGGGTCCTTGAATACTACCCAGTCGATAATAGGGTGTATATTATGTTATCAAATTGTTAAATGTTCGAATGTCATATGGTCAAACCTATATGATCGAACTTTTAACAGTTTGAAGGTTTCAACAGAGATCTCCGTACAGTGCGGAATGGGAAGATTTCCCTTTCCCTGCACTGCAGTACGATCTTGGAGTTGGTATATTTAAAGAGCGGGGGGGTGTGGGTGTGCAGGGGGGGGCTTGCCCCCCTACTTAAAATGGTCAGGTAGGTTTTTTCTGTTGTTTATTTCTTTTTAGCTTTTCGAACTGTTAAAAGTTCGATCATATGGGTTTGACCATATGACATTCGAACCTTTAACAATTCAATAACGTAATATGAGCCCTCGATAATATACCTACCCAATTATTATTTGACAATACATCTTTAGATTTTACAAGTGACATACATTTTAACTGTGCATATGATGCCCTTAGCAAACATGGTTTAGTTCATGCTGGGATAAACCAAGAGATGAAAGGGTAATATTGACAGCTCTAGACAGTGGTCTATGTACACGCTGGTTTACAAAGTCCATTGAACATGTGGGAGAAACGGACAAATGTAGGTTTTGTAAAACCGAACTGGAAACAGTCACCCACCTCATTGCTGGTTGTGACATACTAATGGCAGAAGGACTGTATACTGAAAGGCACAATAATGTGGTGCGAGACTGTTGCACTGGGAATTGTGAAGACATTATGGTTTTGAAGTGACTGAAAAGCACTGTAAACATGAGCCACAAAGCATCATAGAAAATGATGAAGCCTACATCACATGGGATCATCCATTACCAACAATTCAAAAGATAGACGCTAGACAGCCGGATATAGTGGTCCAAGAAAAGAAAACAAAAGTAGCATTGATCATTGAAATCGCCACACCCAGTGACTACAGTGTCCTGCGTACAGAGAGACACAAAGTTATAAAATATCAGGATGTGCAAGCAGAAATGAGAGCAATGTGGTAGAAGGATACCAAGATAGTTCCAATAGTAGTAGGAGCAACAGGTTTTATAAAAGAGAGTCTACAATCATATTTAGGTATGCTACCTTACATGTAACTCCGTACGAACTGCAGAAGGAGTCATTACTGGGAACATTACTGCTGCTGCAAAGAGCACTTTTGGCTAACATCAAAGAGTGAAACAATACTAATTTCATGAACTTTAATCATACTTTGACTTAGGAATGGGGTCCATTCACATCATGGTATTAGGAACCCAAAATATTTGGAGAAATTAAAGAGGGATAAACTGTGTTCACAAGCACTGACAAAACATGCTTTCATAATTCCAAAATGTTGGGCTGGCAGAAAAGTTTAGACCACAAGGAAAAGTTTGCATAGTAAATATAGGGTCTTTGTTCACTCCTGGATTAAATGACTATTTTTAAATATTTTTTATATTATTTTGATAGAGTGAACAGACTATATATTTATTTTCTAAGCTTTGATGATGTAATCTTTTAAATCGTTATTTATAAGATCCCTTGAATTTATATTTAATTGAATGGATTATTGTTTTCAAGTTGACCTGTAGATGCCCAAAGAGAACAATTGCCTTATTCATTGATATTGCATTTATTCATGTTTCATGTGTATATCTTTTTTTAAGATACTTAATGTTTACATTATGATAGACTTGGATTAAGCTAATATATCTTGGCAAATTACACGTACAACTTTTTTTTTTTTTGCTCTTTATATAAATAATATTTTCCAAAATTGTATACTTCATACACCTTCATATTTAAGTCTTTCTGGTTTGATAGTATTTTGTCGCGTGATTTTTGTATTGTTTTTACATAATGTATCACCGAATATCTTTCCCTTCAGCTGCACCGATGAAGATGTGCTTCCGCTGAAACCATTTTCTGCATTAAATATCAACGTTTTTAGCTAGAATTATTCTTATTACATGCTGCACTTTTTTAAAATATTTTAACTAGTGAATGTGAAGCATCTTATCTGGCCTTGTCATTTTTTGATTCTTAAAAAATTTAAAAAAATGACTATCTCATGGGGTATTGGAATCTTTGGTGTTTGCCCATAATGAAGATCACATTCATATGGAAGGCTACATCTGAGTGATGTTGTAGGCACCAGGTCAGAAGAGTTGTCATGTCATCAGTACTTGGTTATGACTTAGGTAAGACGGTGCCAATTGAAACTGAAGGACTGGAATTATTGTGATTCTCAGAACATAGCAATTCCCTAGCAGTATTACTTACAGCTCTGATATATATATGTGTGTGTGTGTGTGTGTGTGTGTGTGTGTGTGTGTGTGTGTGTGTGTGTGTGTGTATGTAGATAAGTAACACAGGTGGGGGCAAAACAGCTTTGAATATTTAACACCAAGTTTTACATTTTGCTGTTGTTTTGTTAGAATCACATTTGCATTTTTGAAGTGTTGGGACTTGCAGTATTGAACCTCACACTTTCAATAAGTAGTTGATGTGATGGCAAGGTGGTGAATAAACAATTCCAGGAAACTCAAATATGTAGCATGTGTGTCTTGGGAAAGCTTAAAATATTCTTCTGTGTGAGATTAGTTCATCTCCTACTTAAGGAAGATATTTTTGTACACTTGCTGAGGACAAAGACAATAACCACAAGCAGACTGTGTTCAAAACCTCAGTAATTAAGGTGACATCAAGGATCTGTAGTTGAAAGGTGGTTGGTATTTGTCATGGCAGTAAGCCTTGAGCCTGATAGTGGACACCAGCAGTGAGAGATGCCATTAGGTTACAAAAAGACAACATCTATGCAGTGTCAGTGATGAGGAGGCCTGAATTTGATTGATAGGTATTGAGAGTCCAGGTCGAAGCTGCAGCAGTCATCAAAGTGAAGGCCAGCATATGAGTGGGGTTCATATAGCAAGGACCTTTTACATCAGTCAGATCAGCCTGCTTTGGACATTTTCACGAATGTAATATTGTTAGTAAATGCTGGACCAAACTGCTATGGTTTGACAATAAAGAAATTATGGCAAGACATCCAATTATTCGCGGGAGGGGTTGCTGATATAGCCATAGCTGTTCTCAGCAAAGGTGGAGAAATTCTAGAGTTATTGGGAAGAACACTCTGAGGAACTCCTTAACACAACTGTCATTGGAAATTCAGTGCTAGAAGCAACTATTAAGACTAGGACTGTTTCTTTTGGTAAGGTTACCGCAGTAATTACACAGTCTCACAGTGATAAAGCCATTGGTGTGCATGAAATCGGATGGGAATATTGGAAGTACTACATATTGTTGGGTTGTCATGGTTGATATAGGTGCAAATGTCATTACTGCATAGAAAGTAAAAATATTCTTTGCATGAGAAACTGGTATAGTGGTCTTATTTTCAGAAAGTGGAACAGGAAGATCTACTCCATTTATAGAGAATCATACCACAAGTCTCCTTGGGAAAATTTATATCAGGGTGCTAGAAAGTAGACTTTTCTGACTGCTGAGGATTTGATTTAGGAGACGTAATGATGATTCGATCATGGTAGAGGAGTAGTAAAACAGCAATTTGTCTTTGCATTGATATGGTGGTGTGAGCATCACAGGAACACGTGAATACTCCAGACATATGTTTTGTGGATTTAAAGAAGACATATGTTCCTGCACCTTGGAATATCTTGTGGAAGGGGTTGCAAAGCTACATGGTCCCAAGGCTGCTTGCTGCTTTCAATTCGGTTCATGTATTGTTGCATGAGAGCTCTAACCGCACACTCAGAATTCAGGCAAATACATTAAAGGTGGACATAGGACTGTACCAAAGATGTGTTTTGTCTCCTTACCAGTTTATGATCTTTATGGACAAAGTATGAAGGGGCAGCCAAGTCTGAAAAGTATGCAGTATGGGACATATACTCCTTCATTATTTGTCAGTGATATTGTCCTCTTAGCCACAAGTGACTATGACCTCTGGAGTCGACTAGAGAGATCTTCTGGTGAGTGGAATAACTATTTGCACCTCCAATTCAGAGATTATGGTTCTGTCTTAGAAAAAGACTAGGTTGTTGTCTGTGAGTGAGATGGGAGTAGCTACCTCACATGTAGTAGTTTAGGTATCTTGGAGTCATGTCTGTGACTGAGGTAGAGGAGTTCAGAAGAATGTTGGAGTCCTGTCCCTGAGTGAAGATTGAAGGCTTTAGGGGAATGTTAGAATTATAGTCATGAATGAGAGTAGTGGAGATCAGCAGACTGACCAGTGGTGGTATTGCAGGCATTGTACCAGACTTTGGTGATGAAACAAGAGCCGAGTCATAATACTGTGCATTCATTTTACCCATCAGTCTCTGTCTGCACCCTTTCCTATGGCCGCTAGCTTTAGGAAGTGTATAAAAAGATGAGGTAACAGAGACATAAGCAAAGGAAATGAAGTCCCTTGGCAGGGCTGTCAAGTCACTTTCAGTGACAGACTGAGACATCTGACAACCAAGGACATCATATTAGAGCTGCTCCTTATTAAGGATGAGAGCAGATTGTTGATATGATTTGGTTAACGGGCTGTCAAGTCACTCTCAGTGACAGACTGAGACATCTGACAACCAAGGACATCATATTAGAGCTGGTCCTTATCAAGCATGAGAGCAGATTGTTGATATGATTTGGTTAACTCATTAGGATTTCTCCTGGGCACCTCCAATAGGAGACATACCAGGCATGACCCACTAGAAGGAAGCCATGGCACAAACCCAAAACTCTCTGGAAGATTGTATCCTTCAGCTTGACTGGGAAAAAAATGGAAATTCTACAGGATGAGTTGGGAACTGTTGCTGAATATATGAGAGTCTGGTCTGCCTTGCGCAGTTTGCCACTGCTGAGACCATTACCATGAAAAATGGTTTGGAAAATGGATGGAATGGAATGGAATGGATAATAAATTTAGAGACTGAATGTCACACCATCGTTTCTGACATGCTCTGCATACAGACTTGTACCTTCTTGCTAGGTTCACCTTTGTTCCTTTAAGAGGAATACCTGATTTTACCAGTTAGCTTCTGGGTATTGCACTGTAGTCAGTATCCTTTTTCCTAAATAGTCATTCAGCCTCTTCCCAGAAGATCCATAATATATAGTATCGTAAACTGCATTATATCATATATATTGTAATACAGTCTACTGAAGAAATTATATTTCCTTTCTTTTTATCCATTGGATGTGTTATATATTTTTGTGTGCACTCCATTATAGGATCATAGGTTGATACTAGACAGGAAGTCACTATGACCTTTCACAGCCTAGCCAAATAAGCCCCTTGGATTACTATGTAATTCAATAATGTTTATCCCATGTCTAGAAAGGCTTGATAACAAAAGAAAGAATTTATGACTATCCATCGAATTATCAAGATTAACTTCAAAAGCATTCTGGATGCTGCTTTGTTTGACACATGGGGCAGCTTGTTCCATAGATATGCATTGTATTGGGTTAGATAACTACTCCAACAAGAAGTCATATTCATTTGTTGGTATGGTTTAATTAATTGTTGATGTGGCGTGAAATGCTTGTTATGGCTGATTAAGGAGCCATTGGTTCTCCATAGGTGCAGAAGGTCAGATATGCCAGGGTGTTTCATGGCTTGAATGGCAAAGCAAATGTCACCATGAAGAATTCAGAAGGTGACTGAATACAAGGGTAGGAGTGACAGTCTATCTGGCAGTGATTGTGTCAGTTGAGAAATCTCTGAGGTCTCCCAAGTTTGCCAGCTTGTGTATTATATTAAATTCAAAGAAAAAGTAAGATTTATTTACTGCTAAAGGAGTTTCCTTTGGAAATTAGTTGCACCATATAGATGAATTTCTGAACTATTGATCGGATATGATGATCTAAAGATAGTGAGCTGTCAACAGATGCCCAAATCCTTAATGACAATTACAGTTTGGAGGGATATGTTGTTTACATGATAGGTGGCAAGATTTTTTTTAATCAGATAGAGCCACACTACATTGCTTAGCATTTAACTTAAGACCACTGTACTACACCAACAGCTGGCATTGTCAAGCCCTTGCTGAAGTAACTGTGTGTTAACAGGTGAGATGATAATTGTGCCAAGTTTGTAGTCTTCAAAAAAACAAAGGTAACCACAAACCTGGAGCATTACATTTGATATCAGAGAATAGATACTGAAAAAGAAGAGGCCCAGTACTGGACACCACTGGTAATATTTTTACATTTAGTGACAGATGTTTAACTAGCTAGCTAATTTTGCACCCAAGGCCATACCCCAATCTGCCCCCCCCCCAAAAAGCTCCTCTCCTCCCCTCAGAATTACTTGCAGAGAAACGAAGGGCAGTATTTTCTACTTTTCTACATTTAAATTACAGCAAACTGCTTTCTACATTTGTAGCAAGCATCTGCCATAGTTCATTCACATGGGTGGTGCAACACTTCAGTTTCTAAATAAGATCGTTTTTACATTTATTTATTTATTATTTATTATTTATTTTACATTTGTTTACCAGGATAGTCCGACAGGATACATGTCCATTTTCAGCAGAGGCCCGGGGAGAAAAGCTCCACTTAGACAAACTTATATAGATTACACAGAAGTTAGCAAAGAATTATAAAAACAAAGTGATTATATACAATGGGTTAGTAGTGTTCCCTAGTAGGGACTCACAATTCTCATGGACAGACAATTAAAAGTAAGAGACATCAGATTGGAAGCAGAGCTTGGTGATGTAGTTACAAGTTATGATAATTGCAGAATATGCTTTTAGTTTATAACTTAATCAGGGTTGGTACGTGGGCATAGCCAATTCACTTTGAGATACTGTTTGAGGTTTTTTTTTTTAAGAGACTTTTGGAGGATTGTAGGATTATATAGTCTGGCAACGAATTCCAGGTTTTGCCAATGAAGTTGGCAAACAGGGATTCACCAGCAGAGTTATTAGCTTTGTGGGTTTGGGCCAGTAGTTTATTGGCTGACCGTAGGTATCTTAGGTTGCTATATGTCTTAATAATATTTTTAAGTGAGGGGGTATCCTCAGGGTGGTACAAAATTTTGTGCGCTATTAAGAGTTGATTGAATTGAATTAAGCTGGGCAGTTCTAGCCACTCTAGTTGTTTAAGGTTCTGGCAGTGGTGGGTTCTATATGTGGAGCCAGTGGCAAATCTGGCAATATGATTGTAGCTATGGGACAGCTTACCTAGTTCAGATATGTTGAGGTTTGAGAGTACAGGTGAGGCATATAAAAGAGTAGAGAGTAGGTGTGATTGGGCGATTGCAGTCCTAGCCAGTGGGGTTAAAAATATCTTGTTTCTATACAGTGATCCAAGCTTCTTATTGATGGTCTGTATGGTTTTGTTGACCTGTAGGTCAAATTTGAGATTATTGTCTATGATAACCCCTAACAGTTTGATGTGATTATCTGGGGAAATAGTGGTACCATTGTTAGATGTGACAGAGAATGAAAGTGTTGTGGATCTACTAGTGGGAGAGAAGAGTAGAAGTTTAGTTTTATTGGGGTTCAGAAGTAGGCGTTGGTTGGTGAGCCAGTTTTCAATAGTGTTAAATGTATTTTGGGTTAAGATTTGCAAGTCGGATGGGGAGGTGGCTGAGCAGAAGAGAGTGGAATCATCTGTGTATTGAATGTAGGTGGCTTTAGGGATAGCAGTGTAGTGGTTGTTGATAAAAATAGAGAAGAGTAGTGGACCTAGTATGGACCCTTGAGGGACACCAAGTGTGAGAGGTAACTGGCTGGAGAGTTTGCTCTGCCATAGTACCGCCTGCTGTCTACCAGTCAGGTAGTACTGGAACCACTGGATAGCAGGCTTGTTGAGGGAAATAGATTTTAGTGAAAGAATGAGAAGTTCATGGTTGACCATGTCAAAGGCTTTTGATAGGTCAAGAAAGAGGGCAGAGGTTAGCCTATTGTCATTCCTGTTTTGGTTTATGGCAGTAGTAAAGGAAAAGAGGGCTGAGGTGGTGCTGTGGTATGGCCTGAAACCATGCTGGGAGTCAGATAGTCAGTTATTCTGTGAAAGGTATTGCATTATTTGCTTGTGTACACATTTCTCCATTATTTTGGCTAGTGGGGAAAGAATGGCAATGGGTCTATAGTTGGATATGAACACGATAAGGGACAACTTTAAAATAAAAATGAGGTTTAATAAATCCAGATAAAAGTGAGCGCTTTCGGCAAAATCAATATTTTGCCTTCTTCAGACCAATGGTTGGTCTGAAGAAGGCAAAATATTGATTTTGCCGAAAGCGCTCACTTTTATCTGGATTTATTAAACCTCATTTTTATTTTAAAGTTGTCCCTTATCGTGTTCCAGTCCGCCTTTTTCTGTTTATTACTCAGTTGTGTTTTTTTTGTCTGCTTGGTCTATAGTTGGATATGTCTGAGGAGCTACCACCTTTATGGAGTGGCATGACGTGAGATATTTTCCAGCGGGAGGGGATATCATTTTTGGATAAGGTTCTGTTGATGAGGATAGATATGGGATATGCAATGGCATCAGCAGCTATTTGTAGTTACTCTGCAGGGAGGAGGTCAGCAGCGAGGGTGGTAGGTTTTATTTTTTTTAGAAGTGTTTTGATAAAACTAGTGGATATTGGTTGTAACCTAAATTTTGGGTGATTATTAGGTAGATTAGGCATGTGGTTTAAGTTAGAGGGGGTTAGTTGATTTGCTTGGGATTGGATTGTTTCAGTGAAAAAAAGTTATTAAAGGTGTAGCTATGGTCTCTGGGGAACTATGGGTGTAGTTAGCCGGGGTTGGGGTGGTGGAGTGACCTGGACAAAGTAGTTGATTTAAGCCTGCCCAGAACTTTTGAGGGTTGTTGTAATGTTTTTGTAGGAGATTTTGGTAGAAGCTTTTTTTTTTATCCAGTAAAATTGATTTTTTTGTATCATTCCTGAGTTGACGATATTTTAGATGGTCATGTGGGGCTTTGGTTGTTCTCCAGCTGGCCCAGGCTCTGTTTCTAGTTTTGATTTTAGCTTTGGTATCTTTTGTGAGCCATGGTGCTGTATTTGATCTAGTTTTTATTGTACATGTTGGAGCATGGGAATCAAAGATACTTAGGAATTTAGAGTTAAAGTGATCTATGGCCTCCTCTAATGTTAGATTTGTTTAGTTTTGACCAGTCAATTGATTTTAATTAATTTTGGAATATAGCAGCATCAATGTTTTTCCTGTTTCTAAATGTTTTATATTTGGGCTGATGAGGGTTTCCTGCCTTATGTTTTATGATATAGGTTAGACAATGGTCGCTGAGGTCATCAGGGAGAGTACCAGCTGTGTACAGTTGGGGTTGGTTATTAACTAGGATCCAGTCTAGGATACTTTCCTTGTTGGTTGGTTTGTTTATCCTAGTGGGAGAGGTTATGGTCTGTTTAAACCCAGATAAGTTTACATGAGTGAGGGGTGGGTCAGAGGAGCAGGGGTGCCAACTGGTGTTAAAATCACCAAGAACTATGGTTTCTTGGGGATAGGTAGTGGATAACCAGTAAAGGAGATCTTCTAGGGTATTTAGGTTGTTGCCTGGTGGAATGTATGCACAGACGATGTTCAAGTGTTTGTTTTGGTTAATCTGTAGCTTGGTTATGAGGAGTTCTGCATTATTGAATTGGGGAGATTGAGTGGTGTCTCTATTAACGGTTATAGTATTTTTGTAAAGGACTGCTATCCTGTAGCATGGTCTAACCTGTGAATATTGTATCCTGGAGGTAGTATCTCATTGTCAGTAGTACTGGGTTTTAGCCAGGTTTCCGTAAGACAATGTCTCGGGAATGGGTTGCTAGGAGGGCATGTAGGTTGGGAATCTTATTGTTAATACTTCTAATATTTAGGTGAAATGTTAGGAGGGAACTAGTGGGAGTATTCATGGGTAGCTTGACTGTGAGGGTTGTGGTAAGGGAGTGGAGGTTATCGGGTGTGGGTGGGCCAGGGTTGGGATGAATGTCTCCATGTGTTATAAGGTTATAGTGACAGGATATTCTGAGCTTTAGGCATAGCCGGCGTTAGTCACCCACCAAACCCGCGGCCATGGGGAGCCCTCTATTATCTCCCCACGTACGAGGGCCCACATATGAAGCAGCCACGGGTTTCAAAATCGCTTGTTCATTCTGCAACGTCGTCGCTCGATTCCGCTTTTTTTTTTTCTTCCCCTGAAAGAACTTACTTCCTTGATGGCTGCAGCCAATCAGGTCCCTTGCTTTACTTGTTAGCTGCTCTCAATCAGGTCCGCTTCAGTGAAGCAAGGGACCTAATTGGCTGTAGCAATCAAGAAGCAAGTTCTAGCTTCCTGATTGGGTTTACCTTAATATGTGATCTGTTGGGTCAGTTCTTTTGATTGTCAACGTTATCTGAACTGCCCAGATTTTTAAGAATATCCAGATTTTTGCTTTATATTTTTGGTTTGTTCTTCATAAAATTTGTGGTTTTCTTATACAGCAATGAGTACTGAAGTCACTAAAAAATAGCAGATACGTTTAAGTTTTAGACTTTATATCCTTCAGAAAAATGTATGCTAAAGCAAAGTCTGAAAGAAAGTTTGTAAGTTTATATAAGCAATATTTAAAAAGTGTCCCTATTTTTAAGCCTTTGTACCCCTATTATTTTTGGCTTTGTCCAGATTTTTCATGCTAAGATGTTGAGAGGTATGCTGTGAGGATGGATGGAGGATGCAGGTTTTGCTGGAACAACAGTGGGACCAGCAAAACAGCTCTATTTTAACTGCCCTTGTAAGGACAATTTCTAAAAGATCTGAAAAACTGTCCTTTTGAGGGCAATTTAAAAGGGCTGAACAGGTCTAGTCTGTGTGTAGTAGAAGCAAGCAGAGGATTAGTAGCAGCCTTCTATCAACTGCAGAAAAGGTAAGTTGCTGGGTTTATTTTTAACTTTATTTTTTGCTGGGGGGGAACCTAGGGAGAGGATTATATAACTTTTTTTCTGCAGAGTTGTTACACTTAGATGATTTGTTTGTGTGTGTGGGGGAGTGAGGGGCTGCGGTTGTAACAGTTTTATTTTATCTTTGTCCAGAATTCTTCTGCTAAGAGACTGAGGAAGGAAGGCTTGTTTGTAATTAATGTTCAGATTTGATGTCATTTTTTTATCTAGTCTTGCATAAAAATATTCAATATTGCATTTTTGTTTTGTGTACAATTGTGCTGCAATATTGGTAGTGGGAGGATAGTGGCTGTGAAAATGCTACAGAATATACAGATGTTTTAATGTATACCAATGCAAACCCTGTTCTGCTAGTTTGTTTTATGTTTACCGGCAATGTTTACAACTATGCCTGATGCTACACCTTTGTTCTATGATAAGTTTTTGCTCTGTCCAGAATTATTGTGCTGAGAGGTTGGGAGGGGAGTTAATAGCTATGAGAATGTTGCAGAATGTACAGCTGCTGTTTTAATGTATACTAATGCAAACCCTGTTATACTAGTATTGTGTACACCGGTAGCATTTACAACTATCCCTGATGGTACACTTTCATTCTATGATCATTTTTTGCTTTGTTTAGAGTTATTGTGCTGACAGGTTGGTGGTGGTGAGGGGGGGGTTACAGTCTGTGAGAATGTTGTGCAATATTCAGATGTTTGCCTAGTATTTATCTATTTTCATTAAAACATGTGGGGTATGCAATACATTTTACTTCATAATCTGTTATTCCAGCATCTATATTTGCTGATAAGCACATTGTTTTTTATGCTATACCTTTGTGTTTTTATTTTACTTACACTTCATTCAGATTTATTGTGCTGAGATACAGATTTATTGTGCTGAGATATGGGGGGGGGGGTTAAGGGCTGTGACAATTCTGCAGAATGTACTGATGTCTTAATGCGTGGCAGTGCAACCCCTGTTCTACTATCGAAGTTGATCATAACAAAGTTTCAAACTATCCCTGATGTTATGCCTTTGTTTTGCATTTTTTTTTTTTTTTTTTTGGGCTTTGTCTGGAATTGTTAAGCTGTGAGGTTACAGGAGAGGGGTAGGGGCTGTGAGAATGTTGCACAATGTTTAGATGTTTGACCTGTATTTTTGGTCTGTTAGTCATCAAAAATGTGAATTCACACAATGCATGCTACTGGAAAAATATGTTATTCTACCATCCTACCATCTTTATTACTTCATAACCCCAATGTTTTAAACCCCCTAATGTTACGTCCTTGTCTTTTTTTTTTTTGTACCTCCTCTAGAATTGTGCTGAGACTTTTGGGGGGACTATGTGAGTTCTGCAGAATGTACTGATTATTGTAATGAATTATAATGCAATCCCTGTTAGTCTAATATCTTTCTAAGTTTATCATAGCAATGTTTGTAACTATCCTTGATGTTACACCTTTGTTCTGCAGTTATTTTCAGCTTTGGAATTATGCTGAGAGGTTAGGAGGTTGGTAGGGGCTGTGAGAATGTTGCACAATGTCCAGATGTTTGTTAGTTTTGGTCTGTTCTTCAAAAATGTGGGGTCACACAACGCATGCTACTGCAAAATCTTATTCTAGCATCATTATTAGTTCATAAGCCCAGTATTTTAAATTCTTAATGTTCAGTCTTACTGTAGTGCTGTCCATCATGTGTGGGTGTCTATGTCCTGTCTGCCAGTCTGTGTAACTGTCTGCCTCGTGTCTCTGTCCTGTCTGAGGGAGTCTGTGTGGGTGTCTTTTTGTACCTTTGCGGGACTGGCTACCTTGATGCTGTACAGAGGCTTGCCATAATGTAACAACATTACTATTAAATGCCAGTCAGTGTGTGCGTGTGTGTGTGTGTGTGTGTGTGTGTGTGTGTGTGTGTGTGTGTGTGTGTGTGTGTGTGTGTGTGTATTTGAGAGTGGCTACCTTGCTGTGGTACAGGGACTTGTCGTAATGTAACATTAGTATTAAATTCTAGTCCGTGTGTGAACCTCTGTGTGTGGCTACCTTGCTGTGGTACAGTGGCTTGTCCTAATTTATTGGTACTAAATTTTATTTATTTAACATTTGTTGACTGGGAAAGTCCGACTAGGACAGAGCCTATTTTTAGCAGAGGCCCGGGGAGAAATACTGCAGAAGCATGTCTTTGGAATGTGGGAGGAAACCACACGAATGCAGGGAGGACATGCAGACTCCACACAGAAGGTACCCCAGCTGAGAATTGAACCAGAGAACCTCTTGCTGGGGGTGGGCGACAAAGTTAACTGCTGCACCACTGCGCAGTCCCAGTCAGTGTGTGTGTGTACCATTGTGAGTGGCTACCTTACTGTGGTTCAGGGGCTTGTCATAATGTAACATTGGTACTAAATGCCAGTCAGTGTGTACCTTGACATTTCAAGTCTTTTTAATGGTCTGAATGTAATAATACTACACAGTGATTGTTAAATGGTGCTGCATGATCTTGATAGGGAAGGAGGCGTGATGGCAATATGGTCACACTTTTTATAATCTCCTGGGTAGGGCCCCCAACTTGAAACTTGCTGGGGGCCCCCAAAATACTAGCACTGGCCCCGACTTTAGGAGTTTGTTTATAAGCTTTATATAGTCTTTGTCTTTAGGATTATGTTTTGTAGCTGTACAGGGGTGGTATTTTATAGAGGGTGGTATATTCAGTGTACTGTAGTAAACGACTTGCTACATTTTTAGCAAGTAGTTGCAACAGTTTATGCCACAATGCCACACCTGGAAAGCTACTGTGCTTTAGTCTCAAGAAAAAAAAGGTATTTTTACTTTTAAACTATATCAAACCGCTTGCCACATATGTAGCAAGCAGCTGCTGTAGTTTATGCCACACAATCAAAATGCTACAGTGCTTCAGTTTTGTAGAATATGAACGGCCAAAGCATGTGTTTGAGGGAATTGAGTATGTGACAGTCTGTATGTATTTGTACGGTGTACTGTGAACTTTGAATGAACTCTGAGCAATGAGAAAATACTGAAAAACAAGAATCTGCTTGAAAGCAGGAAATGTGCCTTTTATGGAAGTGCATCCGATTTTCTCTCTCTGCCTAGAGATATGATGATGTGAATTGTCTTATGTTTACGGGTAAACCTTTGATTGGTTAATTGCCCTGTATAATGGTCTAATTGGTTAATTTTTATATTTTTGTACTGTCAGCAATATCACCAATATATAAGCTTGTTTATTCCTTTGTTCTGGGAGTCTCCCTGGTGCTTTCCATGAGGCTCCCACACGTGTGTACTGTAGATAATAAAAACCACTGGAAGAGAGAAAGAACTGTATTTGTCTTCATTTTCAAAGTATTGCGTAACATAACAATCGGTGCCGTTTTCTCGGATCTGAATTGAGAACAAGCTGCAGCAGTCAGGAACTGAACGAAATACTGCTAATAAAAGGGCCCATAACAGACTTTTCTGTTTCTGCAGTGTTTCTTTCATTTTCCTGCACCTGTCTGCTTTAAAGATTTGCAAATACATTTTTTTATTTTTTTATGCAGAAAATGGTATGATTTCTCTCATTCAGTTGTTTTGAGGTAAGTGGCATGCATTTCTTTTCTGCCATTGAATGCGCAATATGAGTGTGGGTTAATACGGAAAATACTGGCGACATACATATGAAAGGAGGTATGATAGTGGGGTAACAAGACATTTATATAATGCCTTAGCTAAACCTGTATTACACAAGTATAGCTCTATTTGAGTGAAAATGGGAGCGAGTGCGGGAAAAATAGATGAGCCAGAAAAAGGTACACCAGCTGGTTATATCTTTTACCGTGTGTCCCGGGACAGTTGCATGTTTTTAAATCAGTGGATCGCCTTTACTAAAGATGACGGTAACCTTGCTTTTCCCGAAAATGGTAGTTTTAATAAAGATATATTGACTAATTTGGAAAAGAAATTAAAAAAGAAAGGAAAAATACCAGGGTTGTGCTGGGCAGCTTTTAATGATTGGATGTGTGAGGCTAAAGAAAGGGAAAAGGACTCGGTCATCAGTAGTCTTAAGGACAATCAAAAACTAAAAGAGCAGATAAAGGAACTGCGACATACTGCGAGTAATCTAGATGTAGCAGACGGTAAACGCTTAAAGGGACCACCGTTTAAGGGATTATATCCTGTACAGGAATTAAGTAAATTACAAATAACTGAATCATCTGAGGATGATAACCCCTGGTTCCCCCCACCCCCTACTGCTCCTCCACCGCAATATCAGCCCTCACTGGTTTTAGACAGAGCAGTGAGCTCCACAACAGAGGGTGAAGGCTGGCGGGGAGAACAGCAGACCGCTCCCGACTCTGGAAGCGCAGATCAGGTAATGGGAGGCCAGCCTAACAGACCGATTATAGAACAACCTGACCAAACAGATACAGGTAAACCATCACCTAGTCTAACCCGTTCAAAGACGAAAAAACAGCAGAAAAGAAAAGCACAAATGCTTTTTGACCCTAGGTCTAGCCAGCCGAAAATATATCACAATAAAAAAGCCGTATATTTACACAAGGGTAAATATTACAAGCAATGCCCAATTGTAATTGAAGATAATGGCTACATTGGTCCGGACAAATCTAATCCAGATTCTGATTCTGAATCGGGCACTAGCCCATCAAATGAAGGAGTATTCCCATTGAGAGAAGTCCCAAACCCAGCACATGCTAGGGATGTGGGACAACCGGCTACTGTAGTGGTACCTAGGGCATGGTCAGCAGTCGATTTTCAAGTGATCACTAAACCACTCCCGCCTATTCGTACTAACCCAGTGAAGTTTCAACGTGTATTGGCAGGACATATCTGTTTGCAAAATCCTACCATAGAAGAGGTTAGAGCTGTCCTCCAATACGCTGTCCCAGCTGATCTGATGAAACGTATCTGGGATCATGCTAATGTTCCTACCCCAATACCGAAGCACAACATACAAGGGAAGAATGGGTTTGAAGTGGTTAGGCAATGCATAGTTGATACTATAACTGTAATAGTGCCACCTACCCCCAACTGGTTGAAAATTAAATCAGTCATACAGAAAGAGGATGAGCCTGTAGATGAATACTTAAATCGACTCACTGAAGCCTTTGAGGCATATTCCGGGTACCCAGAACCCACCGAAGGACCAGCACAAAGCGGGCTGTCAGCTGCCTTTGTAGATGGGTTACGCCCTCAGGTGAGGGACAAGTTAAAGGAAGTATGTTTAAATTGGCCGAGTTTGGGCTTACATGAGCTAGTCCAGCAGGTACAATACCTATCTGACCATTTAGCTAAAGAAAAGAAGGATTTACAGGAGAAATTAGTAAAAGCACAAATCCAAATTTGTAGTGCTTTTGGTCAGAGGGGTAGAGGACGAGGGCGAGGGAGAGTGAGGGGTGGATGCCAAGGAGCAGGAAATCAGAATAGACAAAACTGGCAGGGAACACAGTTGGCCCCACCCCAGAACTCTAGTAATCAGACAGTGTTTCAACTGTGGCCAAGCAGGCCATTGGAAAAATGAGTGTCCATATTTGGCTGAGCAACCTGCACCATACACTGGTGCGTCGCATCAGTGGAATTCTAACTGGATGCTGTCCAATCAACAGCAACCACAATGAAGGTTTCCTGAACAGAAATAGCAGCAATCGTGTCCTTTTATTCCTGTGGATCAGGATGGACCACATGTTATGTTACTGGTTAAAAATAAACCCTGTCCATTTTTAATTGATACCAGAGCGACTAAATCCATACTAGCTGGCAAAGCAGCCATGAATGTTCCCCTCTCCAACAAAATAACTAGAGGAATTGGTGTCTCTGGTATACCTATTGAGTATTCCGAAACTGTCCCAGTCCCAGTAACTTTGGGACCTCTACAGGATGACCATGCATTTTTAGTAGGACCCTCAGCACCTTTAAATCTATTAGGAAGAGACTTGCTTTGCAAAATGGGGGCCACCATTTTTTGCACAGCTGATGGAGTTCATCTCCAAGTACCTTCAGACCAACAGGATAGTACCCTGGCAGCTTTAGATGACTCTGTCATTTTACAGATGATATGTATCCAGCCAAATTCTGACAGAAATGAGTATTTACATTCCCTACCCTCTCACCTGTGGACTACTCATGACAATGATGTAGGGTTTTTGACCTCAGCTACTCCTGTAAAAATAACACTAAAACCAGGAGCAAAGTTACTGCAAGTACCACAGTACTCTTTGACAGCTGAGGCTATATCTGGTATTGCCCGTGTTATTTCTGCATTGGAACAGCAAGGGATCATAGTACCCACCACAAGCCCATGTAACACCCCAATATTACCAGTGAAAAAACCTGGCAAACAAGCTTACAGATTTGTGCAGGGCTTGCGGGAAGTTAACAAAGCTGTTTTGCCTGTTTTCTCGATTGTACCAAACCCAGTTACTATTTTGAGCTGTATCCCACCTAATGCAAAATGTTTTACGGTAATAGATATTTCATCAGCTTTTTTCTCTATTCCAGTACATCCTGACAGCCAGTATTTATTTGCATTTACCTACAAAAGTCAGCAGTATACTTGGACTCGATTGCCCCAGGGATATGTAGAATCCCCAACCTTATTTTCTAGAGAGATGCATAGACAGTTACAGGATCTGTAACTACCATCACATTCAGTTCTAGTCCAATATGTGGACGATATTCTTATAGCTTCACCAGACAGTAACTCATGTAGGGAAGATTCCCTTCTAGTGTTAAACTTTTTAGCTACACGAGGGTTTAAAGTAAATAGATCAAAATTACAATGCTGTCAGGAAAAGGTGCAGTATTTGGGACATACTATTACAATGGGTTCTCGTCAAATACTCCCAAATCGTATAACTTCTATTCAAAGTGCTCCATGCCCTGTAACCCAAAGGCAGCTTCGAGGATTCCTTGACTTAGCCGGATACTGTCGACAGTGGGTGCCTAATTTTTCAGAAATTTTGGCCCCCCTGTTACAACTACTAAAAAAGGATATTACAGAACCTTTACCCTGGACATCACAACACGATGAGGCTTTTCAGGCTATCAAAACAGCCTTGGTAAATCCTCCTGCCTTAAGGTTGCCAGATTATTCCAAACCTTTTGTTTTCTTTTGCTGTGAGCGAAACAAAACTGCCTTAGGTCTCCTGGCCCAGCAACGCTCTGGAGGCTACCGACCTATTGCTTACTATAGCACTCAGCTAGATCCGGTTGCCTTTGGTTACCTGGCTTGCTTACGGGCTGTGGCAGCTGCTGCTGTTTTGGTTGATATGGCAACCCCACTAACCTTGGGACATATTACTATCTTAGCAGTCCCACATGCTGTTCAAGCACTACTTCTAAAGACAAAAACACAGTATCTTTCAAATGCACGCCTTACTAAATATGAACTAAGTTTAATAAATAATCCTGCCTTGCAAGTCATACCTTGCCCACCACTGAACCCTGCCTCTTTAATACCAACTTCAGATGAGGGCGAACCACATGATTGTGTGCTTGTAGTTAACTCTGTTCTTTCTCCTAGGTTGCATTTATATAAAACTCCTTTGCAAAATCCTGATTTAGTTCTTTTTGTCGATGAATCCTGCTTACGTACAAACTCTGGTGAATTCCAAGCTGCTTGGTCAGTCTGTACTCCGACTGAAGTTTTAAGGTCAGCACAATTACCCCCAGGCACTTCTGCACAGGCTGCGGAACTAGTGACATTATCAAATGCATGCAAAATAGCTAAGGACAAGTCCGCTGCTATATATACTGACTCCCGTTATGATCATGGTGTTGTTCATGATTTTGGTATACTATGGAAAGAACGAGGGCTTTTAACTTCTTCTGGGGCACCCGTTAAAAAACATTTTTTATATCAATAATTTGCTAGAAGACTTATTATTACCATCTGAACTTGCTGTTGTTAAATGTGCAACCCATCAATCTAATGACTCTTTTGAAACTAAGGGCAATAATTTAGCTGATTGGGCTGCTAAACAGGCTGCTCTCTCATACACTTTTCAGGGACATTTTTTGTAGCCTTTGCAACCAATGGTTACTTTTGATACCACAATGTTAAAAGCTTTACAGGATGAAGTCCCAGAATCAGAAAGAAGAACATGGCTGGCTCAAGGTTGTTTTAAATGCTCTGATCTCATTTGGCAACATCCAGATCGCAGATTGGTCTGCCCAATGTCCATGTTCAATTCTCTTATTAAAGCATATCATTTGCCAGCCCATGTCGGGGTACAAGCATTAATAAAACAAATCCAAAAGGATTGGTTTGCCCCAGGACTTTCTGCTTCTGTACAGCATTTTTTGAGCACATGCTCCATTTGTTTACAATATAACATTTCAAAAGACACTATGGCACCCGCACAACCACTGCCAAAACCATTGGGACCATTTTGTGCTTTGCAATGGGATTTTATTGAACTTCCACCTTGTGCTCATTTCAAATATGTTTTAACTGTTGTTGATGTTTTTTCTGGGTGGCTAGAAGCCTACCCATGTGCTAAGAATGATGCTATTTAATTTGCCAAGAAACTTTGTTATGAATTCATACCTCATTTTGGTGTTCCCTGTCAAATATATTCAGACCGTGGAACACATTTTACTGCTCAGTTAATTGATTAACTGTGTAAAATGTCAGGCATCACTTTGAAATTTCATTGTCCATATAGACCACAGGCATCAGGTATTATTGAACGCATGAATCAGACACTGAAAACCAGACTGGCTAAAATTACTACTGAAATGGGCCTCACTTGGGTACAGGCCCTACCTCTAGCCCTACTCTCTATGAGAGCACAAGTACATCCTACTAAAGGTCTTTTTCCTCATGAAATCCTCATGGGCCGCCCTATGCGTATGTCCATGACTCCACCACCACCCATTTCTGAGTATGATGCATTTGATCATGACATTCTTGCATATTGCACTTCTCTTGTCTCTTTTTCACAGTTTCGTCACTGCCAGGTAGCAGCAGCTTAACATATACCTGATCCTTTCCTGTCCTCCACACTACAACCAGGAGATTGGGTGTACGTCAAGTCATTCTCTCGGAAAACAGCACTTCAACCATGCTGGAAGGGGCCCTTCCTGGTTCTACTGATGACATCATCAGCGGTGTGACTACAAGGCTCACCCACCTGGATTCACATATCGCACGTCAAGAAGGTCATCCCATCTGAAGATCAACAGCCTCTACCTTTTGCAACTCCTGATTCTCCACCTATTGCTACTCGCACTCGAAGCCATACTGTACCAGCACCTGACAATGCCTGATGTCTATCCATTTGGACAACCTCACCCTCCAGAAACAATACAAGCTTAACCCCCATTTCCACAAAAGCACTGCACAGCTATTTTGGTGGTTATTCTTGTTGTTTTGTTATTTTTACTGTGACCATTTTTATTTCTGGCTCCAACTACGCCTCATGCCAAACAAGCTACATGGCATCCACCTTTGAACACCCACCAAGCTATTAAATATGCCTATGCATCATCCCTCATTGTCTTGGACTGCTGGATTTGCACTGCTATTCCTACTGTTCATGGGGGATTGATGCTAAATGTAGCCCCTTTAGGGGTTAATGAAACCTGGATGAATCTGATCTACGATACATCAAATGTTGTTTCAAAGGACAAGATAGCATTACAGTTATCCCTCCGCCAAAACGGAACTGTGTGTTTTCAAAAACTTGGCAAAACTAGAGTAGGGTGGAGCCATTGTAACAAAACAGTGGTACATAACTGCACTGCAGACAATTCGGGTTGTGTAACAGATTTCTCACCTATAAAAAGACTTGTTAAAAACTCTATAGCTAACTTTTCCCAGAAAATAGAAACTGCCTATTGGAAAATATTCCAAGGACTGCAGGACACTGGGGATCACTTCAAGTCTATCAACATCACCATTAAAGTAGAAAAGTGTTATTTTGTGTGTGGAAGAAAAGCATATAAATGGCTACCAGGAAAGTGGTCTGGCAGCTGCTTGCTGGGCTACCTAGTCCCGGCCATTCAACATGTATCTGCATTACCTAAAGGGAAAATTTGGAATGTTCGAGATGTCAAGAAACCTGCCAATCCTGTAGGTCGAGTTGATGCTTCATGGATCTATCACCATGACTTAGCTCATGCTAGCACCAAAGGACTGTCCCATATGGACTTGGGTGATGACGTCATATCATGGGCTGGTATAATTCCATCATACGGAGCAGTGAAATCAATTTGGGAACTGAGAAAGCTATCTAAATTGCTTGAAATATTAAGCAATGCTACATTTTCCTGCCTTAGAACTAGTGAATGATGAACTGACTGCTATGAGAGCTGTAGTACTTCAAAACCGTATGGCTCTCGATTTCACCCTAGTGGCGAAAGGAGGATCTTGTGCTTTAATCCAGGTCCAGGAGGAGTGCTGTACATTTATTCCTGACAATCAACACAAAATTGAAAGTCATTTTGAACTGATCCAAAGAATTTCCGAACTCTCTAAGGCCAAAGAGGCCAATAGTTCAACATGGGCATGGTTATCCAATCTGTTCTCAGGCTGGGGAGGTGGACTGTTGAAGTTTATTTTATTAATTGCAGTATTGGCAATTGTTGCTTTTCTTGTCTTATTTCTAATCAAAGCACTGATCTTAAAATTAATGTCTTCAAAAACTGTGAAGAAAGTGCCTAAGTTTTATATGCCTGCAGCTATGAATGTAGACGATGAAATGACAATGTTTTCCAATGATGAAAAGACCAGTAGCATGGTTATGTTAGATTTGGGACAAATGCATGATAGGTTAAATGGTGATGCTTACACAGCATCAAATGGGGGATTGTAGAATATGAATGGCCAAAGCATGTGTTTGAGAGAATTGAGTATGTGACAGTCTGTATGTATTTGTACGGTGTACTGTTAACTTTGAATGAACTCTGAGCAATGAGAAAATACTGAAAAACAAGAATCTGCTTGAAAGCAGGAAATGTGCCTTTTATGGAAGTGCATCCGATTTTCTCTCTTTGCCTAGAGATATGATGATGAGAATTGTCTTATGTTTATGGGTAAACCTTTGATTGGTTAATTGCCCTGTATAATGGTCTAATTGGTTCATTTTTATATTTTTGTACTGTCAGCAATATCACCAGTATATAAGCTTGTTTATTCCTTTGTTCTGGGAGTCTCCCTGGTGCTTTCCATGAGGCTTCCACACGTGTGTACTGTAGATAATAAAAACCACTGAAAGAGAGAAAGAACTGTATTTGTCTTCATTTTCAAAGTATTGTGTAACGTAACAGTTTCAAGAAAAAGGTCATGTTTATTCTTAAACTGTAGCAAACTTTGTAGCAAGCAGCTGGTATACTTTATGCTACACATGGAGCACTATGGTGCTTCAGTCCTATTTGCAAATACAATACTGACACTTTGCTGGTATTCACTAAAAAATAATTGGGATCTGCCAATCACATCTCCTAACACTTTGTCCCAGTACAGATGCCCCCTTTGCTGGACCCTAGTTATGCTGCAGTTCAGAAGAAGCTCTTATAACTTCTACATCATACGTTCTTTCAGCCACCTAATTACCTTAGAACCAAGATGCTCTCCTCCAAAATACGGAAGCCAGACTGGTGGTCCCCAACCACCAATAAACTCTACAATAGAAGAAAGAAACTGTTGTCGAAAAGGTGAAGTCCCAAGACTGGAAAACCTCCCTTATTAGCCTCAACAAAAAACTGAGATCCCTTATCAAATCCTCTAAAGCCAGCTATGAAGGCAGAATTGCGGTGGACAATAAAAACAACCACAAAGCCTTCTATAGTTATATCAAGAACCTCCATGGCAATACCCAGATTTGCTCTGAGTTACTGCACAATGGTACCTCCTATACTGAGCCAACAGATATTGCCAACATACTGGGCAACAGATTCAGTGCTAACTTTACCCCTCTCTCCCTCCACAAAGGCCCAATCACAATACCAGAAGAATGCCAGGTACCCAGCATTTCTGTAGCACAGGTAAAAGCTGCATTGTCCAAGGTCAAGAATACAGCATCTGTGGGACCTGATAATATCCCTGACTATGTTCTACATGAACTACAAAATGAACTGGCACCACATCTGTGTGACCTATTCAGTCACAGCCTTGCCTCAGGCTTTGTCCCTGCTGAATGGTGCACTGCTACAGTCATCCTTCTCCATAAAAGGGGGAGTGACTACAAACCATGGGAAGTATCGTCCCATTAGCTTGATGAGTCTGATATGTAAAGTTATGGAGTGCATCATCATGGACCAGATTAACAAGGATATAGGTAATCTCCAGACTCTAGACCCCATGCATTTTGGCTTTGTTAAGGGGAGATCCTGCCTGCTTAACCTGGTCGACTTCTTTGAGTCAGTCACCATGGCTGTGGATGAGAGTAAGGCAGTGCATACAACCTACCTCAGTCTGGCCAAGGCCTTTGATACCATTCCCCACTCCAGAATTATTGATAAACTCAGCAAACTAGGCATCAACCCCTATATCACTAGGTGGGTTGCAAATTGGCTCACAGACAGACCTGCAGAGTGAAAGTAGTGGATTCCAAGTCAGACTGCCAACCGGTCATGAGTGGAGTCCCACAGGGATCCGACCCGGGTCCCTCCTTTTTGGCATCTACTTCTCAGAAGTCCAGGCCAACAGAAAGGGACTCTGGCTGACCAAGTTTGCAGATGACTGCAAGCTGGCAGCCATTATTAACTCCCCAAGAGATGCAGACATCCTACAGAAAAGCCTCACTGAGACTAATGATGGGTGTAGGAGCCATGGCCTTAAGCTTAATCCCAAAAAATGTGTTATCATTCCCTTTAGTAAAAATTCAGTTCCCACTAATTACCACATCGATGGCAGCCCACTGAACACTGAAGGCATTATAAGATATCTGAGCACCCAGGTTGACAGCAACCTTTCCTTTGACCACCACATTACCACTGTGGTCTGAAAGTCCTTCTATGTGGCACATCTCATAACCAAGGGGTTTGCATCCAGGAAGCAAGAGGTCATCTCTCTCTACTTATCCCTCATTAGACCAATCATCAAGTGTAATGCCTCATTTGGCATGTACCTCACCAGACACCTGCGATAGCTGGAGAGGCCACAGAAGTACCTCATGAAGAGGATCCTAGGCCTCAAACACATGTCCTACTTCAGCTATTCTCTATCGCTTATCATCTGCTTGGAGGCGATCTCTGTTTGACTTACAAAGCCATGTCCAACCCAGCCTTGCTTGAAATGCTACACCTAATAAAATCCCAATCCCTCTGCACCACACACTCCAGAGAGCTCACCCTCATTACCACAATCAACAGAACATGCTGGAGGGACAGTTGCATCACCCAGAGACTGTCCATGTTCTGGAATAGACTTCCTATTCATGTCAAGCAGAGCACCTCCCTGGCCCTCTTCAAGAGAAATCTTGATGAGTGGATTGGTAACAGAATGTTCACCCCTGAGATCACTCCAGTGGATCTACTGGATAGAGACACTGGGAGCTAATGTCGAGCAGCAAGATGCCAGGGCACTTATATGGGCTAGGATTGTAAGGGCTCCAGGGCCATTAGCCTAGTATACACCTATGAACCTATGAACTGTCCAATGGGACATGTAGGGCTTTAGAATAATAATTTAACTACAATAGAAAGCTTATTAATAATACCAATGTAGGGGACTGTATCATTGTCAACCACTTCAGTGACTTTTTTTAATGAAGTTTACAAGACTAAGGAAACAGCATCTGCCCTTGATAATGTCAGATTGGTTTAGCTCAAGAGCAAGGAGATTCCCTTTAAATGTTTTAATAAATCTGGATATGATGCGCTCCATAGCCTTACATATGACTGGGGAGACAAATGGGTTTATAATTGCCAGGATAAATGGAAAGGGTGACCTTATGTAGCAGCATCACAGTGGCAGTTGTACAGACCTGTGGAGAGACTGAGATTAATAAGGAAAAGGAAAGGCTCCGTCGGGCTGTGTTTAGTGCTGATACATAGGCATTACTGGATTGGTATCAAAACCCATGGAAGGAGTATTTTATTCTTGCAATAAGGTCCATAGAAATTGATCTATGTTAATCAGTTTTTTTTGGGGGGGGGTGTTGGAATAATTGAATGAATGGTCACAGTAAAGTTATAAAATTGGATACTGCATACAGGACTAAAGCAGACAGACCCTGGGAAAAAAGAGTATACTGTGTGGGGAAAAAAACACAAACCTCCCTTGATGACAGCATCATGTGTGGCTTTTTAAGGGACAATGAACTACCAGTCTTTTTGAAACAGTCAGACAAATAGATCAAACACCTCTAACTGTGCAGAGACCTATTTTCTTCAGCAGTCGGCTTCTGAAATGCACATTATATTAGGGGTCTTTCCTAAATAAGGTCCATACCAAAAAGGTCCCACAGCAAATGCATAGAAAGCTAAACTGAAAAGCCCCTTGGAAAACAGTGCACTACCTGTGGGGAAAAAATAAACAATCACACGTATTCTTTGATGAAAACATCATAGGAGACATGCAAATGACCCCTTAAGGATGCACACGTGCATCAATAACTGAATTCTGAATGCATGATGACACAAAAGTCTTTATTAATGAATTCACCAATAAGGCAGACTCAACGGTTGATGTACTGATGTTATTCTATCACGCATGCATCAGTTTGGACAACCTTGTTACACAAGGCAGACCCAATGGCTGATGCTGTACTGATGTCAGTCTCTTATTAATGCATATGTCTGGACAAGGCTGTTGCACCTTTAGCAACATTTGTATTTCCTTAATGTATCAACCCCTGCCATTGCTAATTTCATTGTTTTTTTTTTTTTTTTTGATAAATGACAACTGCTAAGCTTAGGTGTACTCACAAGAAAAATGATTTAGCAATACATTATCTCGAGAAAGCTGATGGGGGTAGCTCTGTAGTGCAAAATGATTAAGCTTCCAAAAAATGGCCGGCACTCCACGTTGGCAATACAGTTGTTTAATTAATGTCCTACAAAACCATGTAAAAACATATACCAATCACAGAAGAAATTAAGGCAAACCACTTTCGTCCAAAGGCCTTCTTCAGTGCCACAAAAAAATACAAATAGAATAACGCAAAGTGAGTCACAAGTATATATATTCTTTCCCACACCCCCAAATTGAAAGAACCAATCACAATGAATTATTTAATCCAGGAGAAAATGAAGCTTCTAACTTAATAATCCAAGTATGTTCTTTTTTGTGTAATAATTCATGCCACCCCAACTTATTTAACCCCATGAAACAAACATGATCAATGGCAATAAACCTAAAAGCTGCAGCAGAATGCTTGAGGGTGTGTTTATACAGTGCATTATACATACAGTGATTCCTGATATCACTTAAATGCTCAAGAATAAGGGCTTTAAATTGTCTAGAAGCTTGACCCACATAAAAAGCAGAGCAACTACATTCCACCAGATATATTACCATTCGGAGACATAAGTATTCATACAGCTTATATCAAATACACAGGAAGTATTTGAAGATGAAAATTGTTTTATTTTCATAACAAATTTGCAAGCTGAACAATGTCCACAGGGATAAGAGTCCATTATTTGTGTCCTTTCAATGGAATGTTGCACATTGGAATCAGAACGAAAACTATCCAAGCAGGTTCCATCCACATTTTTTTCATAATTCCTCTTAACTTATCAAAGGCTTCCACACATGTAAAAGTTTGTGAAGAAACAGTACCTGTTTTTTTGGCAAACAAGGAATTGAATCCAGGGTCTTCAAAAATCTGAATATTATCTTTGTCTGAAACAAGCCCAGTCAACAGATTTGTTAAATCTATATTATCCATAGATTCCGTCTGAACAGGCAGCAACACCAACAATGGAACAACAGGAGCCCCAAGGAGAAGCTGAACAAGTGAGTCGTTCAAACCAACAATAAGGCATCAGCAGAAGTCAGTGATACATATATACCTCAAAGATGCTCCGTAAGTACAGCAAGGGTGCAAGGCCAAAAAAAGGCAAAATCAAAATTCAAAAAATGGTTAGCACTCCACATCTGTGAGACAATTCTTTAATTAATGTTCCATAAAGCCATGCAAAAACATGTATCAACCACAGAAAAAATTATGGCAAACCAGTTTCAGCCAAAGGCCTTCTTCAGTGCCATAAAGGATACAAATAGAATAATGGAAAGTGGGTCACAAGTATATATATATATATATATATATATATATATATATATATATATATTTTTTTTTTTTTTTTCTCCCCACCTAAAAATTGAAAGAACCAGCTGCCTGTTCAGATGGAATCTATGGATAATACAGATTTAATGAATCTGTTGACTGGGCTTGTTTCAGACAAAGATGATATTCTGATTTTTGAGGACCTTGGATTCAATAAAACCACAAAGGTACGTCAGTAAAAGGTAAGAAGCTGAAGGTACTAGAATAAAACTGAAAACAATTTATTGTAAGCGCTTTTGTCTGGTATAATCACCAAACTTCATCAGACACCATGATACAAAAAATCAACCGTTTTTGTATTAACACTTCCCCTTCATTTGAAACCCAGCAGCCAATGAAAAACAGCACTAGCTTTCCTTCATTTAACCCCTTAATAGACATAATACATTTAAATTACATTCATTTCTGAACAAGATATATACATTTAGGATATGT
The DNA here is from genome assembly GCF_019279795.1 of Protopterus annectens. Lineage (NCBI taxonomy): Eukaryota > Metazoa > Chordata > Ceratodontiformes > Protopteridae > Protopterus > Protopterus annectens. The sequence continues at coordinate 386,205,906 of NC_056742.1, forward strand.
GAAAAAGAAATAAAAATATATAAATATAAAAAGTATAAAAGACCAACACTACCTATCCAGTACTTTCAATTTTGAAAAGCTGGAAATCAAGATCATGTCATTAAGACCAGGTGAAAGATTAGCATTTACAAATATTTGCCACCAGACTTCCTTCTGTTCTAAATAAACTTTCTATGGGCCACCACTAGGGGTTCAATTCCTTGTTTGCTGACAAACCAGGTACTGTTTCTTCACAAACTTTTACATGTGTGGAAACCTTTGCTAAGTTAAAAGGAATTATGAAAAAATTGCGTTCCAATGTGTGGCATTTAAAATTATTGAAGGCATATGAATCAAAGGGTTATTGCCCTCATGGTCTGTCTGTACGCATACAACCAGTGGTATATGATACTGATGATACTTTAATGAAGAAATGGCTTAAGGTTCAACAGGCCACCTCCATGATGTTTGTTAAAGTTTGATTGCTTTGTTGGATGTGATTCATATTTGTGAGATTGTTAAAACTTTTCAGGCACAAGCAAATTATAAGGAACAATTTGGTTTATTGGTTTGAGGGGTTGCAAAATATGAACAGGAACTTCAGGCATGTAAAATAAAAAAAAACAAGAGAGATGCTAAGTATTGCCTTAGTGGAAAGCCTTTTGTCTATCAGAAATCTGTTAAATTTCAACAAGATCAGATGGAACATGCTTGGGATAGAGTTTGTGCAAAGGATAAAAGGAAGAGACCCGGGTCAATTTTAAAACAAGCAGTTGTGACATTGGAAACTTCGGCTGAGGAGGCCTCTTCTGCCATACATACAGATGTTAAATTAGTTACTAATTCTCCAGTTTCCAAAAAGAAGAATCCATTGAACCCTTTGCAATTCGTAGAAGGGCAGGACATAAACACTCTAAGACAAGCAACTACGCCAGATGGCATTGATTCGGTTGATGGTTTCCAAATTAAAACAGCTTCTATAGTGCACAACATTTCTTCTGTTACTTTGTCTATGGCAGAATTAGAGGTGCTTAACAAGGGACTTGATTTTGCTCCTACTTATTCAGTGATGGAAGACATTTTGGCTCAAGATGTTATTTTTTTTTTGCAGGAGGTTGAATTTGTTGCTATATTTTGATAACGAAAATGTACAGAGTGATTCACAGTTTAAATTTAGATTTAGAATTTCCTCTTTTTCTCCCCCTATGAAAAAGTATGTGTCAGTTTTCCAACAGAATATACTTAGAGATTTGCATTTTAAATTTGTATGTAACATGGGTTTTAAGAAAAATCTTTCTCACATGCAATATAATGCGTTATACTCTTTGCAAAATAATACCAAAGTTGTTAATAATTGTGCTGATAAGGGTGGGGTAGCTGTGCTACGGGATGGGCCTCTTTATTCTCAAGAGGCCTATAATCAGTTATTGGATGTACAATTTTCAAAAATGGTTTTGGATCTCACATTACAATTTAATAAGGATATATATGCCTTCCTATATTTAGCCTTGGAAGAAGGGGTTATTTCTAAGGAAACATTATATTACCTTACGGTTTCTGATCCTTCCACTCTATATTTTTACATGCTGCCTGAGGTTCACAAAAATTCAATAAGTCCCACGCCAGATAGACCCATAGTTTTGGGTTGTGGCTGTTTAATGGAGCCACTGTCTGCTTTTTTAACCCTATACTTAAAACCATTGTTAGCTGGTGTTAGATCTTGTATTCAAGATACCACTGAATTTCTTAATAGAATATAAGAAATGCAATTGGAAACTTCATGACCTATGTGTACATTGGATGTCAAAGCACTATGTACAACTATTCCACATTGGGCTGGTTTATTGGCAATAGAGTTTTGGCTGAATAAGTTATCTTTATATAGTCTGGGGTTTAACACTTTTTTACTTTGTTTGACTGAGCATGTTTTGAATAGAAATGTATTTTATTTTAATGGTGATTGTGTTTTACAACTAAAAGGCACAGCTATGGGAGCATCTTTTGCCCCATTTATGTAGACTTATTTATGGGATAGTTTGAAGAACAAATGGTGTATGATGCCTGTCATAATATTTTTTGGAAGAAATAGATATATGGCATTGCTACCTTGATGACTTTTGGATGATATAGAAATCTAATATTGTTTACTTGTAAGAGTGTGTACTTTATTTGAATGACAACAAACAGGGGTTACAATTTACTTTGACTTATAATATACAACACAGTTATTTTTTGGATGGCAGAGTTATCAAAAATGTGGATGGTCCACTTCATAATTCTCTCTTTCGCAAGGAGTTTCATTATAACTCTTTGGTGGTTGCTAATCATTGTCATCCACCCAACATAATTAGAGATATTCCCAAATTTCAATTTTTGAGGGTGAAAAGAATTTGTTCCTCTGCTGAGGAGCTGCATAAACATAATGTGGAAATGGCAGCAAGATTTCAGGCTAGACACTGTAAAAAGGCTGACATTTATCGAGCACAAAATTTTGTACATTCTATGGATAGAAATTCATTATTACATTACAAAACAAGAGAGAAGCAGAACAGTTCAATACATTTAATTACTAGTTTTGGAATTAAATCTTCATCTTTTTGTAAAACATTGGGGGACACTCTTGTCTGATAATAGGTCAGCTCAGTTATTACCAACCCATTGTGGATTTACGTATAGACGCAGGAAAACTATTGGGAATAATTTAATCATTTTAAAGAAGTGTTGCATTCTGATTCCAATGTGCAACATTCTATTGAAGGGACACAAATAATGGGTTGTTATCCCTGTGGACATTGTTCAACTTGAAAATTTGTTATGAAAATAAAACAATTTTTATCTTCAAATACTTCTTGTGTATTTGATATACACTGTATAAAAACGTATGTCTCTGTATGGGTAATATATCTGGTGGAATGTAGTTGCTCTGGTTTTTATATGGGTCAAACTTCTAGACAATTTAACATCGATATTCTTGAGCATTTAAGTGATAACAGCAATTGCACTATATAAACATACCCTCAAGCATTCTGCTACATGTTTTACCTTTACTGCCATTGATCACATTTGCTTCAAAGGGTTAAATACGTTGGGGTGGCATGAATTATTAAACAAAAAACAAATGTACTTGAATTATTATGTTAGAAGCTTTGTTTCCTCCTGGATTAAATTATGCATTATAACTAGATCTTTCAATTTGGGGGTGAAGGGAACATTAATTAAAGAACTGTATTGCCAACGTGGAGTGCTGGCCAGTTTTTGAATTTTGATTTCACCTTTTTTGGTTTTGCACCCTTACCGTACTTGTAGAGTATGTTTGAGGTATATACAATGATAAAGTGCCAGATAACTCCTGTTCAGTTAGCAGCCTGGGTGGTACAGGGACTGCAGGGGATGGATAGGAATGAGTGGCCAACTTCGGCACACCCACCCAGAGTGTGCAGGCAGCCTAGGTTAGTTGCAATATGCAACATTAAGATCTTGTTGAGCTTAGTGGTGCATGAGTGGTGAGTCACTTAGTTGGGAGGTTGTGCATGCGTGAAAGCATGCAATCATTTTTCAAAGGCAGTGACTGTGGACAGGAAGAAATGGAAACAGATGATCTGCTGTGGCGACCCCTAATGGGAACAGCCGAAAGAAAAAAATAAGTGACTGTGGAGCTCACAAGGATGCAGCAAGGTGGTGGGGTTACAGCACACTCCATGGCAGCAGTTTCATGCAGTACCAGTGTCCTCGATCACCTCACTGGCCCTGGACATGGGACAGGTTGAGCCTGGGGGCAGCTAAGGCAGGTCCACAAGGTCCAGTGAATGAGGAAAAGAGATAATGTCTGCTAATGTCTATCTACTATCTTATATTACTATATTACTATATATATATATATATATATATATATATATATATATATATATATATATGTATATAGATAGTATATTACTATCTATACTTCAAACCGATACCTAAGATCCAGTGAAAAATCTCTCCTCTCCATCACCAAGGCTAACAATAATGCAGGGAAAGCGCTCTACTCCCACACTGTTGCCAGAAATTGGAACTCTCTTCCCCTATCTGTGTCCACTGCCCCCTCCATATCCATATTCAAAAACTCCCTCAAAAAGCACCTTCTTAGTACATGGTTATGCCCTTGTATCACATAACCCTACCCATACTACTATTAACTCCCCAAATTCCTCTCTGATCACATGCTGGAGCTCTGATCCCTGTAGGCTTGGTCATCTGAAAGGGTACTTTTAACTGTAGAATCTTACTTGATATATTTTCTTTTCTTACCAAAGTATGACTGACATTGTCTTTTTACCCATGTTCTATATCTTTTACCTGGAGTGTTTTTATTAATTCGTGTTATATTACTATGCTCAGCATACATGATGTAACCTGTTTTGTGTATTATGCTGGATGTACTGTATTTGTATAACTTGATGTTGGAGCTTTTCTCCCCGGGCCTCCGCTGAAAATGGAGCTGGTCCAGTCGGAATTTCCCGGTTAACAAATGTATAATAAAATAAATAAAATAAATAATGGTCAGCTGTGGGAAGAGGGAAAAAACAGCAGATGGAATCACAGCAAGGCAATAGATAGAATAAAACTAAATATTTCTGTTTTACTAAAAAGTTTCCTCCCTAGTGCATTGAATTGTGAACTATTCAGGTTTAAAAAATGAAGCAAAAGAGAAAGTCAGCTGCCTGTTCCCAAAGCATCATGGGATACTCCCTCCCTACTGTAGCAATGCCCTTGAAGGTATGCAAACATGATGTGTCAGTGGAATATGTAAGGCGTGATGGTCTCAGCATGTTGTACTCCATTCCAGGTACACACAAATTGTGCTTTAGATCACCTCTATAACTAAGAAGCATGCATCACAGAAAGTCATATTTCAAGTAAAAACATTACTTACCATATTCACAAATGGAAAACATGGTCTGGTTGCAGAAAGGTGTAGTAGTCCAGCGTAATGCTTGTCCATGAGGGATGTAGGCACAGAACAGTGGGGACTGGGGGAGTCCGGGATCTTTGTATATAAATTTGAATATTACTTGCTTTATCCAGGTTAGGTATCCTAAATGGGAAAGTGGAAATTTTATTAATAACGGACACATTTCTATTGCCTTTCTTACTATTTCTTAACCAGCTTCATACAGTATTTAATATGAAAATTTCATATTTTCTTGTTATAGGTTCATAATGTTTCTACTATCACATCATTTATACATGCATGTATTTATTCATATTAACTCTTGCTCATTTAAGGGATCAGTGGATAGCATATACTTAATACATGTTCAGCCAATACAGAATCAGTTGACGTTCTCTATAGGGGGTTGACATAACGGTTAAGGTGTTTATAGCTACAGTACATGGCTTGATTCTCACCCTTGGGAAGCATGGCTGAGCTTAAAAACACTCCTTGGAGTCATTAGCCTAGTAATTGCCTATGAACCTAAAATGGTTGACATACTCCTATTTTGAAAACTGTGATTCCTGCATGTTCTCAAGTAAATATAACCCCTAAAGTTACATAAAATGTACTCATTGTGCCATAGTTATGCATAATAACAACAAGGTGAATCTTGATACCAGGTCGGCTGGAATATTCCCAACTAAGATGCCAGTGATCCACGTTTAGATAGCAATGAAGGTGCCAGTGAGAATAGAGACTACAGAAACTCTGCGAGTACAGCATCTGCAAGGTCTCAAAATAAAAAGCATTCCAAAAAAACATGAAGAGACCAGCATACAATGGCACCAGATAATACTTTAATAAATGTATTCTTTAAAGACAAACTGGTTTTGGCTGAATCAATACAAAGCCTTCATCAGTGTCAAACTGTGTCACACTGATGAAGGTTTTGTATTGATTCAGCCAAAGCTGGTTTGTCTTTAAAGAATACTTTTATTAATGTATTATCTGGTGCCATTGTATGCCATTTTGTTCCTTTGGGAACATGAAAGTATGAAATGCTAAAGCAAAGACTCAGATGGAGGCCTGAATAATTGTCATTCATCTTCCAGGATGACATCAGGAACAAAAGTAACAGCCTTGGTCTACACATTTGGGAGCAAGGACATATGTTTACCTGGAGTCACTGTCCATATTTATTCTAACTATACTAGAATATTCCAGAGCTTGCAGTGTAATGTGGTTACTGGCAGTCCAACCAGTCCTCACCTGATTGGCCACTGTTTAAACCTAAAGCTGCAAAATTATCTTCCCTGAGAAACAACCTGCTTAACTTGTCCTTCTCAATAACGTCCATGTCTGCCTCTGCCTTGTTCTTCCCTCCTGTACTTACACCATGTCGCCCTCTGCAATATAAGTACCACATCTTACCATACAGTGTCTCTGTTTTGTCCTCAAAAAATACCCCCTCATTGCCTTCCCCGAGATTCCTGCAGATTATCTATCCTACCTTTATCACCATCATGATCAACATTTATTAGACTCTAAAAGTTTGTTTGAATAACATATCAAACCTGATAAAAAATCCCCCAGACAGAAACTTTTTCAAACATGTATCTGTTTCACTATATCTGGCCATCAGACTCCACATTTCTATCAGTCTATGAAGACCTTCTTGATCTGTTGAATAGTGTCCCACAATGCCATCAAAAAATCTTTCCCAGCTGTTCCCACGTCTTTGTTTCCCATAAATGCTAGTGCACTGAAGTGCCTGTTTCATGTCAAATGCCCATAAAATGCCTATAGTTCTGCTCATCTGCAGTGAAAATACTTTGTCATATCCTGTAATGCTTTCACCTCCATGTCCACTCAAAATGGCCCTACATTTTCTTTTTTTTCCTCACACTGCTTATATTATATACTTATCTGCGATAATATGTACTGATCGCAAACACAATGCTTTCACTGACTCTCCTGCAAAAATCTGTATCTTTTCATCCCAGTGAGCTGACACCACTTTGCTCAGTGCACTGTATGCAATGCATCCTCTTTCACGCTGATTACACTTTATCACTCCTCCTCCATTCAATATCCACACTTGTCCTTTGCAGTAAGTTCTGTAACATGTCCCCTATAATATTCACACACTACCCTTTCCCTCACATGCCCATTTGTTGCCCTTACCCACAATCCCTGCACCATAGTTTGCCATTGTAATGCTTCCATCTTTCCTTTCTCCATATGTTTGCAAATTTTCTTCCACTATATGCATTGCCTAGATTCTTGTTTTTATTTCTAAGGCTTTCATCTTGTTTTGGCTTTATTTATTGCAGTTTGTCTTCTCCCACAGTGCCTGTACCTTTGCTCTCCGCGCACAAAATCTGCACTGCGTTTTCCTTCACGTTTGTTCCTTAACTTACCATTCTTCACAAAACATTCACCAAGTTCTCCGACACAACGCTTCTTTATCCTCTGTGGCTTCTTTTCCATTCAATTCCTTTGCTACGTCATCCCCCTGAATTCCCTTATTTCTTATTACATGCAATGCTTGCTGACTGTGTTCTCATAAACCCTGCACCTTGTCTTTTCTCCACACTACATGGACCTGCCTTCCTTCACCAATGAATGTTTATTCCTCTTTTCCGTACATTTTACTTCAAGTATAATACAGCAACATGGTGAGGGTGCCATGCTGATTTATACAGCTGAGCGATATTTTTGAATCACTCAGCATGTAGATGCCACCTGGGAGGCAGTTCCAGGGAAAGAGAGAGAGAGAGAGTGAGAGCGAGAGAGAGAGTACATGGCTAACTAGCATATGCCCATCTTCCTGAGTACCTCATAGTGTGGATGCTGAGATGATCATATAGCTTGTCAAGCCTTGTGCGCCAAAAGGCCACTGCAGTATGGACATCGGGGGGGGGCACACTAAACACCATGCATACCATATACTTAAGTATCTTAGTGGCACCAACGCCATTACAAGGATCAGGGATGACGGGAACCACTAAACACTAGGGATACCTTATACTTAAGTGCCTTAAAGGCACCAACAGCAGGGTTGAGGGGTAGGGGGAACCACTAGAAACCAGGGATACCATATACTTAAGTGCCTTAATGGCACTGACAGCACTATAGGGATTGAGGAGGGTGGAGGTATTCACAAAGCAGCAGGACATGCTAGATAAATACTATAATGGCACTTCAACTATTATGAGAGTGGGGGAGATCCAGGGGAGGGCAGACAGTTCAGGAACAGGTAGAGACATTGTGGTGTGTGAGTGTGTGTGTGTGTGTGGGGGGGGGGTCTGAGGAAGGAATGCCACTGCCTTCACGAGCAGCAGGTTACTACTGTGATATGTGAATCAGCAGTGATCTGTATGCCACGGTAGTAAATGTGATTCAATGACATGCAAATTAGCTGACAATTAGGTCTTACTTCATCGTGGCTTACATGTCTCTGAATTACAAACTGGCACATCATGGGAGCCATACATCTCATGTTAATCCCTTTAAAGAATCCCCAGGATATGGCTGTATTATTTAAAGAATGTTTTAAACCCTTCTAGGTCTCTCTGTCACTAAACTATCACTTCATTAAATGTTAGCTGAGATTTAACTTTGTTGAGCTAGGGGTTACTGTTTGGTACAGTGCATATTGTTATAATTTAGGCTGTTACTAATTAAAAATATTTGTGAAATTAGTGTAGCAATCAGATACTTAAGTTATTGCCGTATGACACTTTATAGGACTAAATATTTTGTTTCACTTTGTACTCTAACTTGGTTGTGCCTAAAAAGAATCCATTGGTCCAGTCAACCAAACTGACAGAACAAAGGAAAAAACATAAAAATAAGCCTAACTGTAATATACTATGATATCAAAAATCATCAGTCAGAAAGAAAAAAACATTGAGTGGTCATTTATTATTTTTCACATTATTTCAAGAAAAAGGTGTTTCCTTAGTTTCTTACTTGACACTTTTATTCTGAGCACCACATTGCCAGGTTCAGATGCATGTTTTCAGCTTTCATTGTTGGATAGGAATGTGCATCATGAAAGATAGAAATAACTGGTCCATTGGTCTGAAGTCTGTCATTTTGTTACTACATTACCTTAACCATAACATGCAATACAGTCTCTCCTATGTTTTCGGGAAAGACAGAAAATTGGTGTAGGTCAAAGGTCACCTTGGACTTGAAGGAAGGGTTCACTTGCAGACTGATCCTGTTTTTGTGGAATTAAGATTCTGGATGAGTTAGTAGCTGCTAGGAAGAGTCACCCATGAAAGATATTTCAGTTCAGCTATACTGGCAGGTTTGATAGAAGGTAGAGTCTATTTATAAAAAAATTCTGGATCAAAACTGCAGATGGGAGACTTCATCGGTCATAACCGGGACTTCATCCCTTCAGATCACCATCAATTGTTTTTTCATTCTCAGAAAGCAGGAAGACTAAATAGGGGGAAGTACCATGGGCGGTGCAGTGGTGCAGCAGTTAACGTTGTCGCCTCACAGCAAGAGGTTCTCCAGTTCAATTCTCGGCTGGGGTGCCTTCTGTGTGGAGTTTGCATGTTCTCCCTGTGTACGCATGGGTTTCCTCTGGGTACTCCGGTTTCCTCCCACATTCCAAAGACATGCATCTGAAGCATTTCTCCCCAGGCCTCCGCTGAAAACAGGCTCTGTGGAACCTAGTCAGACTTTCCTGGTCAACAAATAATAAATAAATAAAATTATCCAAATGGATTAAATGTTGCCATTGGTGTGAAAATAAGGGAGTGGTCCCCATCTAGTGTCATTATCTCATATCTTATAAAGCCTCCTGGAGCTGTTTAATTAGGCTTGTCTTACACTTCTGTAAAGGTGAAGTTGACATGTATTTCTTCTAACATCCTGATAGAGTCATCAGTTTCAGTTAACACATCAGATAAACAGTTTTTGAAGGAGAACCCTACATCTCAGAGTATTCATAGAATTCATAAAGTTTACAAAGGCAGAGTTAATTTCTTCTTTCCACTAAGGTTATGCATCTTGGACTTAATAATATACTTAAGAGATGCAGGTGCAAGAGACAGAGAGGTTGATGGAGTCTGACTACAAAGAGACTTTTATTTGCTAAAGTTGACATTTTGTGTTGTCAGTTTTGTTTTCATTTATGTTTGTTTATATTCTTATAGGGTTCTTTCCTGACTCATATACAATATAAATTACGCAGTAACAGGTGTATATGTAATATAAAGTCACATAGCTAGATGTATGCAATACATGTATAGCATGCGCAGTTCATACGTATATCAGTTATAAATGCAGGAGAAGCAGCTATTAAATGGCTCAGTGATCTACATTAAAGGAAAACATAAAAACTTTCAGTGGTGATGATCAGCACACGAAAGGATCTGGCATTACTTTGTACTACTCTATGCATGCTAAATATACAGGAAGTAAGATAATAAAGTAAGCATGGAGCCTGACAGTAATTATAGTAAAGTCAGGCCAATGTGAATATTTGAAAGAATATAGCAAGGAGGAAATTGTTGCCTCACAGTAAGAGGTTCCCCGGTTCGATTCTCGGCTGGGGTGCCTTCTGTGTAGAGTCTGCATGTCCTCCCTGTCTTTGTGTGGGTTTTCTCTGGGTGGTCTGGTTTCCTCCTACATTCCAAAGACATGCAGTAGGTGCATTGGACACCTTATACTGATCATAGGTGTGAGAATGTGTGTGTGAGTGTGTAGTGTGGAAGAAGTACAGTGGCAGGGCTAGTTATCTGATGGTATAAACCTTGGGTCCATATGATTCTCAGTTGTGAAGTGACACACTGACCCCATGTGCAAAATAGGAGAAGGGGTTATGGATGGATGGATGGAGCAAGGAGGATATTCTAGTAATAACCTTCAGAAAGTCCCTTAACTAGCCCTGGGTTAGCCCTGAAAGTGATCCTGTGACTACTGAGTCTCACATGGTTAACATGTGAATTAATGAAACTGTAAGCAGCTTATGTTGTGAACAGTGGCTTTATGCTAAGCTTTGGGTCACAGTGTTTAATGTGGTGCTGGATTATAAACATTACAAACAGATGTGCATCCTCCAGAACACAGCAGGATAAACAATATCTATGCACTGTATTGAAAAATGCATTCACTTTGATGATTATAAAACAGGGACATATTCCCCACCACTGTAGAAAATTACATGAATTTTTATAGGTTCATAGGTGTGTACTAGCATAATAAGCTCTATGGCCTTTATAATTCTAGCCATGCAACAAAAATGTGTCCCACAAGTTATATGTTCAGAGATTTATATAGGGATGATTGTTGGTTACGACATGATTTATTGACTGCCTCTGTCCATCACAGATGTGAGCACCAGATTGGGGTTAATTTTTGATTTCCCATCCAGTTTTCCAAGTTAAACTTAAATAGGGTTAGGGAGGGACTTTATTTCACATGGATGGGGAGCCTGTTCCAGACAAAGGCAACTCTCTGATTTACATATTTGTCTCCAAAATGTCCTATTTACATTGCAAGCAAAATTTAAGTCTTTATTATTTTATATTATATTATATTATATTATATTATATTATATTATATTACATTATATTATATTTTATATTATAAATAGACTGTCTTACCTACTTGCATGCTGTAAGACAAGAAAGGGAGTAGTGGAGAAAATGGCATCTATGTAACTGAAAAACCTTCACATATTTTACAATGTACATGTTGGGAGGCAAGGAAAGAAACACTGCTTTGTCATGTTGCTACCTGTAGAACTGTTCCAAAAGCCATGAAAATGCTATGGATAAGTACTGTTATTTTACCAACAGACTTACTTATATGAATAATTATGAAACTATCAGTAATGTTCTTAAGGTTTTTTCAGCGGCTATGATAATTCCATCCTTACATGGTTTGGACAGACCATATTTACTGTGAAAATTATATATACCGTTATTTTAATTAAAGATCTCTTGAGAAAATATTCATAAATTCCTAGCCAGGTAGAACCTGACAAAACCACAGTGATGACCTCAACAGCTGAAACTTACATAACAGGTATGCTCCCCATTCTGTCTATCCATTGAGAAATATTTTTAATTACAGTTTCAAATTCCTTTTTATTCGACTTTCTATGCCATTATGATTTTCAGTTTTGTTGGCAGATGTATTGGCAAACAGTGTTTTCAAGAAAACTAAAAATATTTTGTAATTCGTAGGACAGGCTAATTAATGTGTGTTTAGAATGTAAGGATTTTTGCAAAATTATGGTTTTATTTAAACATAGGTTATTTTTAAAAGCAACCTCACAGCAAGAGGTTCTCCCGTTCGATTCTCAGCTGGAGTGCAGGGGAGTGCCTTCTGTGTGGAGTCTGCATGTCCTCACCTGGTTGGGTGGGCATTCGAAAGTCATGCGTAAATTAGGGTGCCTTCGTTGAAGGTTGAATGTCGAGCTGGCACCTCAGCATTCGTGAAAATCTACTGCCAATCATTAGCGGACTGTGGTGACCCCTAACCGGGAAAAGTTGAAAGACAACAACTAAGCTCTGATAGTCACCTGTGGGCTGTTACACTGCTGGGTTTGTTGTATTTGTATCAAAGTGTGAAACACTAAATGTATGCATTCCAGCAACACAGTAGAAAGTTGGATATACATGGCAGATATACTACAGGAAAAGAGGTAAGTACTAATATTAAATAACTACAGTGATCTTTACATTGTATATCTGTAATTAATATTGGCTAGATCTTTGATAAATATTCCCAGTAAAGCACCAGTGAGCTTCGAAGATCCCTTCTTATAAAAGGATATAGCTCATATTGTTGTTGTTGGGCTTTTCCCGGTTAGGGATCTCCACAGTGGAACTCCAGTCCACTAATGATTGGCAGTAGATTTTGACGAACACCGAGGTGCCAGCTCAACGTTCAACCTTCAATGAAGGCACGCCCATTTACGCATGTCTTTTGAACGCCACGCAACCACAGGGAGGACATGCAGACTCCGCACAGAAGGCACTCCCCACACTCCAGCCGAGAATCAAACAGGAGAACCTCTTGCTGTGAGGCAACAACCCTACCGCTGCACCACCGCGAATAACTAAAGGGATATAGCTCATAATAAGATATAATCCATTCTGCTGTAGGCTAAGACAAAGATATATTACTCTTAAGAAATATTTTTACTGCTGATGTCTAGCCACTAATAGTTCCATTCTCATAGAGTTGCATCCCTTAACGTTATGACATTTCTGCTGTCAGCTGCCTGATTTGTATGCTTCATTTTGTGGGTCATTGTTTTTACATAAATAACTTCTGGAGATTTTGACTAATCCTTTCATTATTTTATTGACTTATTATTTTAGCTACAGACCTCTGTTCCTCACTTGAAAAGGTTTCTTGTCTGTTTGATTTCTGTATCAGCTTTTCATTTTTCTATTTTAGCTTCTGGTCTGTGACTAAAATTGGTCCACTTTGGATCAGTCCACTACCCCTGTTAAACAAACAAACATACAGGTGTAAAAAAAAAAAAATATATATATATATATATATATATATATATATATATATATATATAAATATATTCAGTATGATATTGCAGTCTTCAGTTAACATTTCCTCCATATATCGTCATTTTGGATATGTAAATATCGGTGGAAAGCTTTGCATAATTCTACTCTTTTAGTGTCATGCTGTGCATGTCATGTAAATATTAGCCTTCTTCTTTACATGTCATCTAAGACACCTGAATCCCTCTATTAGTTTCGGTTTTTAGTATTTATTACATGAATTATTTCTTCTGGCCACAAGGAAGCAGTGCTGCATTATAATTTTATATCAAGTAACATCTCAGCGCTGTAGATTCATACTTTGTAACTTCCATAAGTTATTGCATTTATTTTGAAGCAGGCATTTTTTACTGTATCCTAATTTTGCATCTATAAATAGCTTTATGTGTGCAGTTCATCTATTCTATTAAAAAAATAAAAGAATGTTTCAGACTTAGTTGGACTACACTATTTTTCTTGCATCCCTTCATAATACATATTTGCATGATTAGGAAACATGCATATGATATCACACAAAAGGCACTTATTTGCTTTTCTGACTAATATCACTTTTTAGTGGGCAAAATAACATACATTTTGCTTTTGTGTCTAGTTTTCTGATTTGTTTCGTGATACTTTGTTTGTATGCATGTCTGTCTGTATGTATGCCTGTATGTATGTGTGTAAATGTATATTTATTTACTTATGTGCCATTTCTTATGCGTATGTGTTTCTTTCTTTGTTTACTTATTTACTTACTCACTTATTTACATTAGTTTAGAAGGAAAGCCCATCTGGGCATAGTTTCTTTTTTGCAGTGGCACTGCGAAAAATGCTCTATGATAACATTACTTCCACAGTACCAGTCCAGGCAGCCCGAATTTGATTAGCAGCTTGCACATTTGTGGGACTGGCAGAGATGGATGGGCATGCCTATCACAGTAGGGAGGCGTGGTCTATGAAGAGGGTAGTAGTCCATGGACAAATCCAGGATTGGCATGGGGTGGGGAAAGGGGCAAGAGGGGAGGTCTTAACATAAAAAATTCCTTTCCATTATGGAAGCAATTGCTGGCAAGATCACCCAGGATGCCCTTAAGTTCCACTCTGACCCCAGACTGAAAACAGTTGGTATTAGTCTGGAGGATTAAAGGAGGGACTGGTAGACCCAGCAATGGATGGAGGCACTGAGGTCAAAGACTAGAAAGAATATAGTTGGAGGGAAGTAAATGATTCACATACAAATTATAAATATGTAGCTAACCAGCTTTTTACTGTTCAAGGGTATAAATAATATTAAATAATAATTAGATTAAGTTCTCTAGACCACCATTTGTAAAACTCACCATAAGAAGTCACCTCTAGTCTCTGGAGGCTATTTTCATGAAATACTTCTGTATTTATTTTGTCCAATCTTGCTTTTAACAAATATGTAGTAGTAGAATTTCCCTTGGAGATTTGCACATTTATAAAGCTTGTCTCATATTTACTCTCTTACATTCAAAAATACTGTAACATTACAAAATTAGTATGATAATCAACTGCTAATGTAGATTCCACTCCATTTCCTCAAGACACCAAGCTCTGACCACGAAAGCTCTGTGATAGTCATTCATTTTTACTTTCTCATACATTTAAACCATTCCAATCTATATTCATTTTTAAACTTTTCCCACGATGCATGAGCTTGAATGTTCAGAAACTCATTTCACAGGTAATCAAAAGCAATATGAGTGAATGAACTAATATTTAAAAGTTGCTCTCCATTTGGAGACAACCCCTTCCCAAACTATCAACCTTTGTTATTTATTCTCACTCTGATGTCACTGCACTTGGAAAAAGCGTAATCATGGACAGGAAGCCTAAAGCTTGTTTCACTCACGAAGAATCTGTGATAATAGACTATCTAGACAGATAGCACATATGAGCTTTAGGATATTATTCTTATGTGTTTCCAATAAAAGGGCAAAAATAACTGAATAATCAGGCGGTGATGATCGATCTTCTGTGATACAAGCTACATTGATCTCAGCAACTGACCTGAACTTGATAACAGGGACACTTGAAGCTCCTCTGCATCAAAGTGTGGAGTGTAAGTGGTGCAACATGTAACATACTTGCCTTTAATGCAAAAGGCTGTGTGTTCTATTCCCCATCAGGTAGATGGATTGGAGATGCAGCAGAAGTGGGTGTTGCTGCACTTCTGAGACTGTTGTCTTTTAAATGAGATGTTAAACACAGGCCCCATCTGCCTGAGTTGGTGGTAGTTCAAGTTAATATAAAAGATATTATGGCAATTATCAAAAAGAGTAGGGGTGCTTTATTAACATTTGCAGTCATTTTATATCATAAATCAATTATTTACACACTGTTTTCTTTTCACTTTCACACTTAAAATTATTTACAGGTTATCAACAGCAAAAAACTTAACTAATCATTTCTGTTCTTTCATTATTGTTTCTTTTTATATTTATCCTCTATCCCCCACCCTTTCTACCACAACTATCTTTTTATTTCAGCTATCGCATCATCCTCTTCCATTTTTTTTGTTATATAACAAAGTAGCACATATTTTTTCCATAACACCTATATTGACACAAACAGTGCTTTATCCCATTTATCAGTCACATTTCTTTACTTTATTATACCGCCTATAAACTATCATATTCATATTTATACATTTAAACCACTCCCATCTATATTCCTTTTTAAACGTTTCCCAACATTTTTTATTCTTTTAGCAATCCAAAAAAGCAATGTTTTGTTGTTTCTTCTTCACTACGGTCAACACATTTTATTTCCTCCAAAATATTATGTTTCATATTCCCTTTCACTTGTAACTTGTCTAATAAGATCCTCCATGAAAATCCTCTTCTTCATAAACATTTTAAGCCCTTTTTCTTCTGTATTGTATTGCCTTTATTTCATCTTGTTTTAATTCCTTCCATGGTAACACCAACATTTTTTAATAAAATTACATTATACCAGTCTTTTGGGTGGCCGTGGTGCTGCAGCAGTTAGCATTGCTGCCTCACATCAAGAGCTTCCCTGGTTCGATCCTCGACTGGGGTGCATTTTGTGTGGAGTCTGCATGTCCCCCATGCGGTCGTTTGGGTTTTTTCCAGATGCTCCAGTTTCCTCCCACATCCCAATGACATGCTGTAGGTGGATTGGACACTCTAAATTGGCCCTAGATGTGAGTGTGTGCATGTGTGTGCCTTCTGTGGAAGGTTGGGTGCTGGGCTGGCAACTCAACACTGTAAAACTCCACTGCCAATCGTTCTGCAGACCATTCCCCTAATCAGGAAAAAGAAGAAGAAGACATTACCCCAGTCTTTTCTTTCCCCATCAATCTTACTTACTTTTGATTTCCACAATTTATTTATTTTTTTCCATAATATTCGTTTTATTCCACCCTGTCACATTTTTATTTTATTTTCCCATACATTTTTTTTATATTTTCCATATAGTATCTTATCTATCATTTTTTCTCTTTCTTTTACGTTTCTCATTACCCAAAATACATGCATAGATGCTACATGCACCACTGGACTTTTTAAAAATCAAACCACCTTCTTTTATTTTTATTTTAAATTATCTGACTATTCACTGGGTTTGGTTTGGAGCCCCAAATGAAGCCAAAACAAATATCTTATAATTCTTTTTCTATTTGACTGGGAAACATAAATATTCCTCCTAAATATTCTATTTTCCTAATAGATTCATCTTGTACATCTTTTTCTGAAATGCTAAGTAAAAACTTTTCCACCAAGCAAAGATTAGTTTTATTTGTTCCAGTATCTTTATTCATTTACTTATTACAATTTTATACTCACCAAATATTGCTCCCAAAATCTTTATTCATTTTCTTGTGAAATACATTTGATTTATTTTATCTCACCAAATCCCTTACACTTCATTTTGTTTAACTGCAGACAAGCTTTTTTAACAGCTTTTTGATCCTTATAACAACTTCTTTTACACATCCCTTATTTTTTATTAGAACTAAATCATCTGCATATGTCATACATATTGATAATTTAGCATTTCCTTCCATCTCAGATCTTGTCTCCCTCATTTCATGCTTGCATGTCCGCACCACTTCATTCATTGTTAATACTAATAAGCACCTACTCATTGGGCATCCCTGTTTTACTCCTCTCTTATTTTTTCTCCATCCATTTATCATAACTTGTACCTATTAATTTTCATAACATTTATTACGTTAATATTTTTTCTCCTATGCCATATGCCTCTAAAATCTACCACACTGCTTCATGGTTCACTTTATCAAATACTTTAGCTACGTTGCATGCCATTACTCTCACTTTTTTATTTTCTTTACTACTTTTTTCACTATAATTAACACTTCTTTTACTTCACTTCCTTTTATACCATAAATCCTTTGTCCTACTATCTCAAACAATACTTTTTCCATTGTTTCTTTGTAGTATTGTCCTAAATATTTTATAGTAGGTATTCCCAAATATTATGGGCTTCAACTTTTTATACCTTTGCTATCATTATTTTTCCATGTAAATATTATCACTCCACCAAATATGTCCTCTTCCATTATACCATCATTCATTAATTCATGTAAATATTTAAAAAGTATATATTTTTATTAATTTCCTTATAATATTCACAGTTTATACCATCTAATCCTGGAGCTGATTTATCTTTACCTTCTTTTTCACCTTTTCTATTTCGTATATTGTTATACCATTTTCTTTAAAAAATCCTTACGTTTGCCTGATATTTTTCAAAATGTTGTCTAAATTCTTTACATATTCTACAAAAAGGCTTACAGTTTTTGCTGTATGAACTCTCTCCATGCACTGGTCACACCTTAATTTGTTACATTTTTGTACTAAATCATTTTCATCCCAACATAAATAACATGCTTTGGGTTGGCCCTAGTACCTAACAAATCCATTCTTACATCCACATTTATTGTATTGTAAATGTGTTGAATTTTTCCAACCTTAACATCCATTGTTACCTACACTTCCCAACCCCTAGTGCATATTCCTTTCATCACTTCTTTTTTGACTTCATGTACTTTACTGCACAGTAAAAGAAAAGAAAAGTTTTAACTCATGTTCATCCATATTCAAAGTCATAATTTGCATATGCATTGTCTCTTTTAGTTGTAGCCGCAACCTCTGAAATAAATAGTTTTTCGATGGTGCTACTGCATTTTTTCAATCTCAGTCATAAATTTTTCCAGCAAGTTAAAGCTTTTAATATCACTTCACAAAAATGTTCAGCTTCCAAATGAATTAATGCTCATACCTCTTTAATGTTAAATCTTAGAGGCAAAATGATACCATCCATTATGTCATACCTGTCCACACTACCATTCCTTTACTGTTTTATTCCTACCACTAGCTGTCTTTTCTGTCACTGTTGGGAAATTGCAACTGTTTGTCCCCTGTCAGTTCTTCCATTCTTCCTTCCCTTGCTGTGTATGCATAACTTCTTCTTTCATGTAACAAGAATACCTCCATTCATTTCCCTTCACCACCTGTTGTTTGTGTTTTCAGTCTCTCAGTTTCTTCCTCCTGTAATACTCTTTCCACCATTTTACTCCATCATGGTTCTTCTCTTTCCTTTGGCTCTGCCTGGTTCATCACATTTCTCAGCACTTTTGCCTCCAGTCCTCCATTTTGTAACTCCATAATAGTTATTTAAGCTCCTTCTCCCTCCTCTAGTAATTTTCCCTCCATCTCTGCTGTATTCTCCTCTGTCTTGGAATTCCAGCAACTGCAGTAGCAGCCTTCCATCTGCGCCAAGCAGCACCATAGACTGCTTCATTTTCTCTGCTGCAAACAGTAGCGGAAGTTCCCTGATGCCTTGGCCAAATTTCCCAGAGTAGTATAAATACCACCTTGGGTCTTCCCCCAAAAAGAGACTACTAGTCTTGTGGAATTAACCCAGTCAAAAAAGAATGAATGGATTATAAAGCAGCATCCCTTTAAGCATACCTTTACAATGAATTAACCAGTACAGCATGGTATGCTCAGCAGGGATTTAGTTTTAGGTTATATTTATTTTACATAAACATTTCCTATGCAATTTGAGACAAATACACAAGAAACTTACAATGAATCTAGCCATGAGTACATAGGCTATATAAAAAAAAAAAAGTCAGCAATTATCAAAGTTAAAAATGCAGTATATGAGAAGCAACCTCGTGCTGGACAGGATGGTGCTGTGTATTGCATCATTAAGATCTCAGTGTGAAAACTGAAGGGAAATAGTTCCTTTGCATAGAGAAAGAACTGCATTTGTGCCTACATGGCAAAATTATTAGTAATATGTAATTATGGTGGCAGAACAAATCCTATAAACGCAAGCCAAGAGTGATTTTTGAGTAAATGTGATTTTGAAAAATGTAGCATACAGTGAAGCTGAATTAATTATTGAAAGCTTAATTTTTAAGACTTAGATGGAAAATAAACTAATGCAGTTACATGTAAATTGATTTGAAAAAAATGTGATTATTTAATGAATGCAGAAAATTAGCTTTTTTTCAGTCCCCTGACTTCATTTTACTGGCTCGGTTCCCCATTGCCCCACATCCATGTGGGGTTTACCAGCTAATCTCCAGTACTGCTGGGGCCAGCTGTGATTTCTAGGGTCATCCTGGGGGCTCACTTGTCTTTGCATTCATCTGGGGTTTTCTTTTATATGCTCTGTCTACTCTCTTTCCCACCCGACAGCTTGTTGATCACCTCTGAGGGTAGCTCTCCTCTTTGGAATATGCCTCCCTTTAGAAAGCATCATCAACAAATACTCTCCCACCCAGGATGGACACATCCATTCCTTCTTGCTGCTGTGTCAGTCACTCAATCCAGTAATCAAACCTGGGTCACCTATTTCATACTCAAATACAGAAAATGGGTTTATCAAGATGGGGAAATGTGTAAAGGAAACACAAGGTAATTATTGCATAAGATGACAAGTGAAGGCTTAAAGGTGATTTTTTTTCATATATTCTTTACAGTATTTTTTATTTGTTTTGCAGAACTGAATGCACTATAATGAAGGAATAGCTGAAGTTAAACTAGAATTAAAGAATAAACAGATATTTGGAAAATATCTCATTAGTGTTGGACACCATAATGTGTTTGCTGCTAATGAAAGTGGCTGGGTGTCCTACGATTACAAGGTAGGAGTATACTGCACATCATCTCCACAGCAAAAAATGTGGATGAAAAGCAGGCTGAAGCCCTGACTGTGACCCACATGATTAAAATCTGATCAATGTTCAAGGCGCTGGAGCAGCCAACACGGGATGCAGGGGAGTGGAATGAAGGGACCATGCAAGCTTGTCTCTCTTAAGGGGTAGGGAAGAACAGGCATGCTTGGCAGACATTCCCATTAGAAGCCAGGAGAATGGCATGGGTGAGCTAGGCATGTGGGAGGCATTAATAGGGCTCAGCCCCATGGAGGAAGGCTCTGCCCCTAACAACAGGCTCTGCCCCTAACAACACTTCATGGTTTCTATCTGCAACAGAGTTAAAAACTAAGCACATTTGGGAAGTTAAGGTTTCCACAACTCACTCAAAAAACAGCTGACCACAGTATGAAGAAGCCAATATGACTACTGCCCTCCTTGATTGGAGGACATTCAGAGAAACATTGCCAAAAAGACTGCTCTGTCTAAAGAGAAGTGATGTAGCTGGTGAAGGGTCTTGTCAGATTATACCCCAATCACCTCATCTCTAACCTTACTGTCTTAGGAAAGGTTACTGAGGAGATTACCTGTAAGCAGCATGAGCCTCACCTGACAGTCCGTGGGACCATGTATCCATTCCAGTCTTAGTTTTGCACTTACCACAGTACAGTCACTGCTCTTATCTGAGTAGTTAATGGTCTGTCTTCTAATGGCTAGAGGGCAGTGGTACTATCCAGCAGTGGTACTATCCAGCAGTGGTACTATCCAGTAGTGGTACTATCCAGCAGTGGTACAATCCAGTACTATCCAGTAGTAGTACTATCCAGCAGTGGTACTATCCAGCAGTGGTACAATCCAGTACTATCCAGTAGTGGTACTATCCAGCAGTGGTACTAGCCAGTAGTGGTACTATCCAGCAGTAATACTATCCAGTAGTGGTACTCCTGGATCTCTTGGAGTATTTGATACTGTTGATCTTAGTATTCTGATTGAGTGTTTAAAGTATTATTATGGTCTCTTCTCTCTATAATATTTTCACGGTTTGTGTCTTGCCTCCCTGTCTATGTCACAACATCTATTCTGTGCTTAATTCCTCTTTGTTCTACCCTGTTAGGTGTGGAGTACCACATGGTGCTGCCCGAGGCCTACTTTTTTTCACAGTCTATATGCTTCCACTTGGGAGATGTTATAAGCGGGGCTAGCTTACAGTGGCTATGCTTATGTCACTCAAGAGTTACTTCTCCTTTCTGCAAGATGATATGACATTTGTTTTCTCTGGCTAATGAACTACAAACCATGCATTCTTGACTGTCTTGTAATCAGTTAAAACTAAACACTTTCAAAACTGAGGCTATCATGTTATCTTGAGGAATTCTTCCACACCTCTTCTTCCCAATATCATCTTATATGGTGGTAATAAGCCTGAGTTTGTGGGAAAGGTCCATAATGCAGGTGATATTTTGGTTTGTAGGCTGACAATTTGGGACCAAGAGCTATTGTGAAATTACCCATCTGTGAAACATTTCTAGGATTAAACACCTTTTCCCTCAGGCTGGCCTTATGGTAGTTATTCAGGCTTTGATTTTTCCTGTCTCTCATAGACCTTGCTATTTTAATACTGTTTAGCTGGGACTGTCTAACACCAATCTCAGAAACATATAGATGACACAAAACTATGTTGGCTGGCTATTTACTAGTACTTTTTATTACCAGCATATTATACCTATTGTTTACAACCTCCATTGGATTTCTGTACATTTTAGAATCATTTATAGGATCCTTGTTCTGGTATATATTTGCATTCATGACTTATATTCCACTTATCTGAAGGAGCTGATTGTACCATTTAACCCTACCCAGATCTTGCAGCTCACCTCTCAGGGGCTGCTGGGTGGTTAGACAGGTACATCTTGATACATCTGTTGTATGATCTTTTGCTTTTTAAGCCCCTCACTGTGCCTGACTTTCACAAGGCCCTAAAACCTGTCTTTTTGAAATTGCCTCAGATGGGTGGATAATTATTAAAATTTAATTAACAGCTTTATATTTTAATTTGTTGTATGTTTTATTAGCAAATGTTTTATTAATCTTAGTCACATGTAATCATTTGTTTTACTGTGTGTATTTAGTGTTTCGTTACAAACTACCTTAATAAAGTTGACTTTGAAGCTGAATATGCTGTGGCCCGAGGAAGAGATAGAATAAGATATGTAAGGGATCGATAGGATAAGATATGTAAGGGATCGATAGGATAAGATATGTAAGGGATCGATAGGATAAGATATGTAAGGGATCGATAGGATAAGATATGTAAGGGATCGATAGGATAAGATATGTAAGGGATCCAAAGCCAGTATTGACTAAATCTGCAAAGGCAGAAGAGCAAAAATGAACACATCCTAAAGCAGTGATGGTGAGCCTATGACACGCGTGTCAAAGGTGACATATGCCACGACGTTTTGGGTGACACTTCAGTGATCACAAACACCCAAATTACCAAAGACACTGCTTTTACATTCCTTGCTCATGTGAAATGCACTGAATTATTTTGTGCCAGGAGATTTTGACACACCAAATCCAATAGGTTTGCCATCACTGTCCTAAAGCATGACAAAGAAGTATTTGTAAATACTGTTTACTTGCATAGCATTTGCAATATTTTATTAGCAGTGACAAAGCAAGTGGGGGGGAGGCTGCAGGATGCAGCTGATTGAGCAGAGCAAAAATTATGTATTATATCAGATTAATGAACATAACCTGTGATCAAACAACAGATGCTGCCATTCATTTTCATCCACAGACTGTCTCAGTAAGAACCTTCTCATTATAGCCACCTTACTGACTATATACATCTCACATGTCTGACAGAAAACAACAAGGCCAGCCTTAGGGGAAACAGAGCACTAGACAAAGGGCTGCATGGACCTCCCATTGCACACTAGTCCCCACTGTACTTCTTCTGTGCCCCACCCCTGTTTCCCCCTCATTCTGGCCCAACACCTTTCATATAGATTATTGCTTTGCTGCTTTTCACATTGTTTTATTTTTTATCCCCCCACCACCACCACCACCACCACCACCATCATTTTAACACATCCTAACTGGCCACAATTCTACTGTAATGAGTCCGGAGAATGCAAAAGAATTACTATGGTGGCTCTGGGGGTTATTAAGCACCCTAAAGTCAAAGGGTTCTAGATGCTCTGCGGTGCATCTTAG
This sequence comes from Protopterus annectens, assembly GCF_019279795.1. Classification (NCBI taxonomy): domain Eukaryota; kingdom Metazoa; phylum Chordata; order Ceratodontiformes; family Protopteridae; genus Protopterus; species Protopterus annectens. The sequence goes on from NC_056742.1 coordinate 386,229,739, forward strand.
AGCTGTTTTTACAACTTTTTGCTTTAATGATAGCCTGAACTAAAAATCAAAATCAAGGGAAAAGGTTTTGTTTTAGTTTTTTTCTCTCACTGAAAAATAAGTTGTTTCTAAAGCTTAATGTTCTAAACTAACAAAACAGAAATTCCACAATAAACTGAGAAGACGAATGCAAGGATATATAAATCCTTTCTGGGACTAGTGCCTGCCTTCCTGCATCTACAAAGAGAGATAGTTACATCCTGTGTACCCTTTCAGTCTTAGAATGAAGTAAAAATGCAAATGACCACCACAATTATACAGCTAAGGGTCTGGGAGAAAAATCAAAGCATGTAGACAAAACCCACACAGACACAAGGAGCAAGTACATTCCACAAAAAAGTAATCATAGCCAAAATCTCAACCAAGAACCAAGCACTGTTTGATGGCAACACTCTGACAATAATAGAATACAATCCTGATATTCAACTGTGGTGGAAAGCTGAAAACATTATGAGCAATTTGTCACTTTTCGATATTCACTACAACCTTTCCTTACACACATCCATACATTGTCATCACAGACAACTCTGTACTCATCCAACTCAACTATTTTAGCTACCATATTGAACATGTGCAGCTCTGATATCAGATTGCCTCATAATAGTCACTAGCTGGCTTCACACAAATTGTACACCACCTCTGCAAAGCTAAAATGACTACTGCTTAACTATGAAGAGTAACAATATTGTCACTCACTTGTTTCATCCACAGACAACCCTCGTACCCAGTAATTAAAGCCAACTTTATTAACTGTATATACCTCAGAGACCAGAATGAAATAAAACCAAAGTAATAACTACTGTCAGCGGTAATTTATTTTAACTCCTTTCACATACACATGTTCAAACACTAAGATGTGGGTATCACTTATGCCACTTGTAGAGCTGTGACTGTATCCATCGGGTATTAGGCTGCATCATATAAATGAATAAATAGATAAAAAAATGGCTGCTTCAAATGAATGAATAAATACTCAAAAACTGCCACACAGAAATTTATCTTCTCAATTCACTGATGCAAGTATAGTGTGTAGCCACACCATATGTCTCAACATTTTATCTCAAGAATCAAAGAGAAAGCTAAAATAATGGTGGATAAAGGACCAAAATCAGGAACAGCTATTGCCTATATGTACTTAGAAACTTGATAGAATAACATAATTTGCATTGAAGGTTATTAAGTCTGCAATCCCCATTGATTGCCAGAAAAAAATAAAAACCTTACAAGGACTAGATCAAAACATGACACAAAACAACAGAGATGATCTAATAAAATCAGGGACAGTTGAGAACACAGATATGACCATCGGTTACAGCCACTTGTATGAATGTGACTGTATACCTTGGTTGTATTAAATTTCCAGGGAATTGTTGTGGCTAGGCTTGCACAGGCCTTAGGGCCGATAGCCTAGTACCAACCTATGAACCTATGAACCTATGATTTTGTCTGAAGCCTGCTAAGTCTGAAACTCAAATGTCTGTCATTATTTAGTGACAATAAAGTCCTTACTGTTTTGCCAGACCTCACATTTTTGTAAAAAATAAAAACCGATATACTAGAATAGCAGTTTTATCATTAGCATGCAATTTTCGAAGGATATAAAGTCTGAAACTCAAATGCCTTTCATTATTTAATTTTTTAAATCTACAATGATTTGACAGAAAACCACAAATGTTATAATTAATTTAACACACCAAAAGTATGAGGCAAAAATATGGTCATTCTGAAGACCACACATTAAGCAATCTAATATATTATCATATATGTAATATATCATTAGTTGTATACTTTGTGATAAATCACATGAAATGTGTTCAGTAAATATCCATTTCTTGATAAAGAAACAGAATCAGTACATCATTTGTTAATTTAAGAAAAATAAAACACAGTAAATAATGCTGACTAAAAACATATTACATAAAATAATCCATCAGTAATACAAAGTATTGATTAAAACAGGCAAATAAGTAGCACAAACACAACTATGAACCTACTAGTGAGTTGATTCTGTGCTACCACCATATCAGTGACAGATGAAAGCACAGACAATGTATTTATGTTTCTGAACTCTCTGCAATTTAGTTGATAGAAAGAGAGAGTTAATTTTCCAGCTTAGACAACCTTATTCAGTCTACATTTAGTACTAAATAACATGGCCTTAATTTTGTTTAATTTACTGAGGAGATCATTTACAGAACATTGAGTACTTACTTTTTTCCTGTATACTGTTAGTAGCAAGCAGAGTGCCTGAAAAAATATATACATATATAAACTTAGTAAAAATAAACAAATAAATAAATAAATGACTTGCTCCCCACGCTCATGCTCTCACACATTAACTACTTCTGGTTTGTTTACTCAGGCTGTCTTAGAAATGTTAGCAGCCTAAGCCAATAGGAAGGGCTCCTCGGTGCTTTTTGCAGCAGCCCAGTATGATGCTCATTGACCAATGCTTCTCTTGGAGCTGACTAGTGACAAAGAAACATGTTTGATGGTCGGGGAAGCTATTTCTGGGCTGTTTTCAAGACAGACCGGAAATCAGAATAAGTCAGTTTCATTGTTTTATGTTTGTTTGCTTACTTTTTTTGTGGTTTTGGATCTTCTCAGAACTCTGTACGTGTGCAGAGCTCCAGGGACCCAAAACAAAACAAAAAGTCAACTAGTGTTCAAAAAGAGAACAACAAGCCACCCCTGTTTATTAATATGTACTGAATGAAGATGTTCTATGGGGCATTTCAATTTGTGGTTATTGTAAAAATGATAAATGGTAGAATCAAACAAACAAAATAAAATTTTTATTGTACAATTAAAAATGATGTTGTAAAACAAGTAACAAAAAACAAGTAAGCTCTAAGACATTAATCATTGGTTTGCATCACGGAATTTGTAGCAAACTAGATTCAGTTTAATACTATCATAGGGTGTGCTACTATGTGCAAAATGTTTGAACTAGTATTTTATTTATTTTTATTTTATTTTACATTTGTTAACCGGGTTAGTCTGTCTGAGCTGAAGTAGCCCTTTTACAGCAGAGTCCTGGGGAGAAAAGCTCCAGTACATTAAAATACAGTAGAGTTTACAAAAGCAAAATTACATATATGTTGCAGAAGCAATATTTCAATAAGATAATCAATACATTTTAGACACAAACAAAAATGACTTAATAGTCACATGGTTTCAATGATACCAATGAGAATAAGGACCTGCACTTACAATTTAGTAGTCATAATTCATTTTCGGCCTATGTTACTAGATAACTTAATAGTCATTTTAAATCACATGAGAACTTTTTTTTAATGAAAATTAACACAAAATGTTAATGTTTAAAGACAAGTTCAGGAGTTACCAAAAACAAAGAAGAAATGAAAGCATTACAGAATACACAGTTTCATTAAAAAAGCTAGCTTAATGTTTCAGGTTTGTTGGAGGTAACAGATATAGTAAGGGGCTCACTTGTATGTGGAATTTATTTGGAAGCTACACAAAGAACTTATTAGAATACTTGTGACCACAGAAGTCAATGACAGATAAGTTTGTGAACTGAAGTAAGACATCACTGAATGTTCATTGGTGCTACCTTTTGAGCACAACAAAATAACCTGTTTCATATCAGAAAACATCCTGCAGACCAGACAGTTTAAACAGAAAGAACGCAGAAGGTGTCTGCAGTACAAGACTGTGTAACAGGGAGCAGCAATAAAGTCAATTTAAGTGATTAAAAAACAAGTATAAATGATTAAAAAGCAAGATTTAAAACAGTAGGTAGAAGTAGAAACATGTATACAAAAGAGTAGATTTTGACAATAATTCTGAGTCTGATATAACATGTTTAGTTGACAAAAGTGAAAATTATGACTTAATACATTTATAATTACACCACGAGGCTGACAGTAAGCGAATATTATTTGCACCACTTCAGAAATGGATGTGGAGAAGCTGAAGGGAAACTTAAGACTATTTAAAAACAAATTGCTTTCGATGTATGGTTTAATTTCTGCAAGTCTTTGGGCTTTCTAGTACCATGACAGGAATGGACCCCATTCCTAAGTCGAAGTATGATTAAAGTTCATGATTCAATTAGTATTGGTTCAATCTTTGATGTTAGCCAAAAGTGCTCTGAGCAGCACCCGCAATGTGCTCCGAATGGATTCCTTCTATAATTCATATGGAGTTACATGCACTGGTAGCATATCTAAATATGACTTCAAATTCTTTTTTATAAGACCTGTTGCTCTTACTTCTATTGGAACTATTTCGGTATCCTTCTTTCACATTGCCGTCATTTCTGCCAGCAAATCCTGATATTTTATGACTGTATTTCTCTGTATGTAAGACACTGAAATTACTGTGTGTAGAAATTTCAATGGTCAGTTTTACTTTTGTCTTCTTTTTATGGACTACTATATTTGGTTTTCTTGCAACTTTGTTTTGAACTGTTGGTAATGGGTGATATAAACTTCATCATTCACTGTAATGCTTTATGGGTAATGTTTCCAATGCTTGTCAGCTACCTCAGTATTGTAATGTTTGCACAATCCCCAATGCAACAGTCTGGCCACATTATTATGCATTTCAGTATACGGGCCCTGTGCCATTAGTGTATCACACTCAGCAACAAGATGTGTGACTGTTTGTAGTTCTGTTTTACAAAACTTTTTGTCTGTTTCTCCCACATGTTCAATGGACTTTGGAAACCAATGTTTACATAGTCCACTATCCTGGGCCGCCAATATTAACCTTTCAGTTTTGGTTTAAGTTCACCTCTCCTTAACCATTCCTGCATCAGATCCTGACCAACATAAGGTTGTTACAGGAATGTTCTGTACTTACTATATTTATGCCTTTTCCACATTTATTGCCTTTTCATCTAAACCTTCTCCTTATATTCTTTGTTTTGTTTTTTGGCACATTCAGTTGCTGTTTGATTTTTGTCTACTTCTGGTTTTATTTCCATTCCCGCTTGACACTGATATGCTTCTGCTAAACTAAGCAGGAAAGTCATCTTAGGCTTGTTCTACTCATGTTTTAGAACTTTCACTATGTTTGGATCTTGTGAGGTCAGCAGCTATGTATGCAGTCCTACGATTGCAGATTTATACATGTAATCCGCTTTGAGGAGGATCATACCTTCAGAATGAGGAATATATAATTTTGGTATACACTGTTTTTTTTTATATATCCTGTCCAAATGCTTCAATACCATTTCAGGCCAGTCAATTACCTCAAAACTGTAAGTTAGAATAGGAAGAAAAAAATTGGTTTATTGCTTGGACTTTGTTCCTAGATGTCAGGGCTGTTTTTCAGTATCAATTTTAGTCTTATAAAATAATCCTTATTGAGTTTTGTTTGCATTTGTTCATGTTTTATTGTTGATCCTTCATCAGTTCCAAAATATTTATATACTCTATCCTGCTCAAATTCCTTATCACATTCCTGTCCCAGAATGATATTTTCCTGGTGCTGCAGGTTTCCTGCTTTAAATATTGATTTGGTACATTTATCAAGACCAAATAACATTCTTATATCATCTGAAAAGTTTTAAACTTAGATTACAGCCGAACAAAAAGCCAAACGACTCCTTAAAAAGCTTTATTAAATTAGTGCTTTTGCAACCTAAAACCTCAATGTGAACTTCCTCAGATAAAAATGTTTTAAGTTCATCAGTCTTTATATGTAAAAAATAGCCAATCAAAACAGCATTTCCTGATTACATCATATAACAGTTCCCTTTCAATCCATTCATAAAAACCTCAGCTTAAAAATATATAAACACACATACTCATAGCTAAAAAAATAAAGAATATTAAAAGTGAAACACTATAAACAAAAAAATTCTTTATCAATTAAGGCACTTTGAACTTAGCACAAACATAATTTAGTACCTATAATTTGCATCGTTAACATTCCAAATAATAGGGCCCTCAATCAATAAAATATCTGAAATATTTTTAAAATATTTTTAAAAATAAAATCTAAACCAAACCAAAACAGAAGACAAACTGATAAAAACACATGCAAGGCCACAGAGATTCCAACAAATCCAGCACAACTTAATAAGTAATATTAGCACTTTTGTTTTATTCTGTAATAAAAACTTCTTCAGTTGAAGTGAACCAAGCACATACACAGTTTAAATACAATTCTAAAAAGTCATGTGGCAACTTTTTTAAAATCATGTCATCAGCTTAAAATCATGTGACAGCCAAAAACTTTTATAGTCATGTGATCAGCTTTAAACCACGTGACAGCCACATCCCCTGAACAATTCATGCATTAAGGGCACATATTCAATAAGTTCAAAATTGAAGTAAACAAAAATCAAAGAATGAATATCTGAATACATCAACCTGTAAAACTTTCTTTTACCATAATAATAAATAGTTTTATGTAAGAGCAATCATTAAATAGAAAATGCTATACTAAGATAATCTGTCTGATAAAAAAGGTATCAATATCATCTTTCTAAAGCTCTTAGTTTTAAAAGACAGCTAATAGAAATCTGGTCATTAATCCCTGGCCAAGAACTTGCATTAAGTGTGAGCTGACAATATAACTCACATTCTTCCAACTTAAGTTGCCATGGGCCACCACATTCACTAGGGGTTACCTTTTCCGTAATTGCAAATCTAAAAAGGTGGTCTGGCCATTCGATTAAGTGTTTGGCTAGGGCATTGTTTGTTTTCCTTTCCTTAATGTCGTATAGATGTTCAGCAATTCTTTCTTTGAACTTACAGTCAGTTTTGCCTATGTAGAAAACAGGGCAGTGCTGACAGAGTGCAGCATATACCACTCTCCCTGTCAGACAATTAAATGCTCCTTTTATATAAAACAGAAAGGTCTTTATAACAAACTGTTCACCCAACAAAATGTAAGGGCAGATGGAACAGTATCCACATTTAGTCATATGAGAAATTTTGTTACTCTTATGTGTGGATGTTCTGTTAAAATGTTCCACGATGTTTTTAAAATTACAACACCTTTTGTATATTTTGTGCGGTGTATCTCTCACCTTCTCATTAATGTGTCTGTCTTCCCTTAGAATAGCTCAGTTCTTCTGGATAATGCTCCTAATACTTGCACTGTCAGCACTATAGGATGTGATAAAGGATCTAGTAAAGGTTGTATTTTGTACTAGATGATGTATGGGTGCAGGAATGTTAAGTTCACTAGAAGGGGTAATATTGTCAGCCATTAAATCACTTGCTGATACATAAATTGCAGGTCTTGGTGTTTCACTATGACCTAAAATTGGATTAAAAAAGCCCCTTTCTCTTTTATTTATCACTTTGTACATTAGTTGGTTTACCTACCAAGGGGGTAACCTCTAGCCAGAAACATACCCTTTATTGTCTCACATTCATCTAAAAAAATGAACAAACTCTGACGCGCACCATGCTGCCCTTACAAGGTGACCCTTGACTACAGCACGATTTTGGTGGGGGGATGTGAGCTTGAAAAATGCAAGTAAGTGTTTGAAAAGGTGGGTTTTCGATAAATCTGGGAGGAGAATTCAACTCTTTCATTGTCTTTAGATAGAAGTATGTCTAGGTATACAATACTAGATGTACTGGCCTCAAAAGTAAACTTTAAAAAGTTTGTTGTATTAATATAGTCAAAAAACTTATTACATTTTTCAAGGTCATCATTCCATACAATAAAAATGTCATCCAAAAAACGAGTATACATCATCATCTTTTGGCTTTTCCCCTTAGGGGTCGCCACAGCGGATCATCTCTTTCCATTTCTTCCTATCCTCTGCATCTTGCTCTGTCACACCAACCGCCTGCATGTTCTCTCTCACCACGTCCATAAACCTTATCTTAGGCCTTCCTCTTTTCCTCTTACCTGGCAGCTCCATCCTTAGCATCTTTTTCCCAATATACCCATCATCCCTCCTCAGCACATGTCCAAACCAACACAATCTTGTCTCTCTTGCTTTGTCTCCAAACTGTCCAACATGAGCTGACCCTCTAATATACTGATTCCTAATCCTATCCATCCTAGTCACACCGAGTGCAAATCTTGACATCTTTAACTCTGCCACATCCAGCTCTGACTCTTGCCTTTTTGTCAATGCCACTGTCTCCAAACCATATAACATAGCTGGTCTCACTACTGTCTTGTAGACCTTCACTTTCACTCATACTGGTACCCGTCTGTCACAAATCACTCCTGACACTCTTCTCCACCCATTCCACCCTGCCTGTACTCTCTTCTTCATCTCTCTTCCACATTCACCATTACTCTGAACTGTTGATCCCAAGTACTTAAACTCGTCAACCTTTACCAACTCTACTCCCTGCATCCTCACCATTCCTCTACCCTCCCTCTCATTTACACACATATATTCTGTCTTAGCCCTGCTGACCTTCATTCCTCTGCTCTCTAGAGCATATCTCCACCTCTCCAGAGTCTCCTCAACCTGATTCCTACTCTCACTACAGATCACAATGTCATCTGCAAACATCATAGTCCACAGGGCCTCCTGTCTGATCTCATATGTCAACCTGTCCATCACCACTGCAAATAAGAAAGGACTCAGAGCTGATCCTTGATGTAATCCCACCTCCGCCTTAAATGGGTCTGTCACTCCCACTGCAGTCCTCACCACTGTCACACTACCCTCGTACATATCCTGTACCACTCTTGTATACTTCTCTGCCACTCCCAACTTCCTCATACAATACCACAACTCTTCTCTAGGCACCCTGTCATATGCTTTCTCCAAGTCTACAAAGACACAATGCAACTCCTTCTGACCTTCTCTGTATTTCTCCAATAACACTCTCAGAGCAAACATCGCATCTGTAGTGCTCTTTCCTGGCATGAAACCATACTGCTGATCACTAATCATCACCTCCCTTCTTAACCTAGCTTCTACTACTCTCTCCCATAACTTCAAGCTGTGACTGATCAATTTTATCCCTCTGTAGTTACTGCAGCTCTGCACATCACCCTTATTCTTAAAGATAGGTACCAAAACACTTTTTCTCCTCTCCTCAGGCATCCTCTGACTTTCCAAAATTTCATTAAACAATCTAGTTAAAAATTCCACTGCCATTTCTCCTAAGCACCTCCATGATTCCATTGGGATGTCATCTGGGCCAACAGCCTTTCCATTCTTCATCCTCTTCATAGCTGTCCTTACTTCCTCCTTGCTAATCTGTTTCACTTCCTGATTCACTATCCCCACATCATCCAACCTTCTCTCTCTCTCATTCTCTTCATTCATCAGCCTCTCAAAATACTCTTTCCATCTACTCAACACACTCTCCTCTCTTGTGAGTACCTTTAACTCACTATCCTTTATCACCCTTACTTGCTGCACATCTTTCCCAGCTCTGTCCCTCTGTCTAGCCAATTGGTACAGGTCCTTTTATCCCTCTTTAGTGTCCAATCTCTCATACAACTCTCCATATGCCTTATCCTTAGCTTTCACCACCTCTCTCTTTGCCATGCGCCTCATCTCCTTATACTCATGTCTACTTTCTTCATCTCTTTGACAATCCCACTTCTTCTTCGCCAGCCTCTTCCTCTGTATACTCTCCTGTACTTCCTCATTCCACCACCAGGTCTCCTTGTCCTCCTTCCTCTGTCCAGATGTCACACCAAGCACCTTTTTAGCAGTCTTCCTTACTAGTTCTGCTGTAGTTACCCAGCTATTCGGTAACTCTCCACTGCCTTGCAGTACCTGTCTTAACTCTTCCTTAAACTCCACTTTACAATCACCCTTTTTTAACTTCCACCATTTAATCCTTGGCACTGCTTTCACACTCCTTCTCTTCTTCTTTATCACCAACGTCATCCTACAGACCACCATTCTATGCTGCTTAACTACACTTTCCCCTGCCACCACTTTACAGTCTCCAATCTCCTTCAGACTGGCCCTCCTACATAGGATATAATCCACCTGTGTGCATCTTCCTCCACTCTTGTATGTCACCCTATGCTCCTCCCTCTTCTTAAAATATGTATTCACCACAGCCATGTCCATCCTTTTTGCAAAATCCACAATCATCTGACCTTCTGCATTCCTCTCCTTAATACCATATCTACACATCACTTACTCATCCCCTCTGTTCACTTCACCAACATGCCCATTAAAGTCCGCTCCAATCACTAGTCTCTCACCCTTGGGTGCACTCACCACAACTTCATCCAACTCACTCCAAAATTTCTCTTTCTCATCCATCGCACACTCAACTTGTGGAGCATATGCACTAACAACATTCATCATTACACCATCAATTTTGAGCTTCATAAACATCACTCTGTCAGACACTCTCTTCACGTCTAAAACACTCTTGGCATATTGTTGCTTTAGTATAACCCCTACCCCATTTCTCCTGCCATCCACACCATGATAGAACAATTTGAACCCGTTTCCTAAACACCTGGCCTTACTTCCCTTCCATCTGGTCTCTTGAATGCACAATATATCAACCTTCCTTCTCTCCATCATATCAGCTAGCTCTCTTCCTATACCAGTCATACTGCCAACATTCAAAGTTCCTACCCTCACTGCTACACTCCTAACCTTCCTCCTCTCTTCCTGCCTTCAAGCATGCCTTTGCCCTCCTCTTCTCCTTCAGCCAGCAGTAGCCCAATTTCCGCCAGCACCCTGTTGGCTAACAGTACTGGTGGCAGTCGTTGTTAACCCAGGCCTCGACCGATCCGGTATGGAAATATGAAATTTTCGCGCCATAAGTTATGTGGCAGAATTTTTACGCCGGATGCCCTTCCTCAAGCAAGCCTCCCCATTTATCCGGGCTTGGGACTGGCACAATGAAATGCACTGCAGAATACACCATAATGAATAATATACAAAATTTTTCTTAAAATCTGCTTTCAATATACAAGTTTTTTTATTCCCAAATCTTTTGGGTTTCCAATACGGAAATATTAATCAACCCAGTAATCAAGTCAATTTATTTCATAAGTTCTGTTTTAATCTTTAGTTTTTTTAAAAAGTGCTAAAAAAAGTCTTTCATAGCACACTAAAATTTAATCTTTGCAACTCCTTTTCCCTTAAGCAAACTAGGAAGCCCATTTCTGTTAAATAAGTAACATATCTAAATATTTATAAGACCTATTTGCTCCAACTACTATTGGAATAGTAACTATAGTCTTTCTCCCATTCTTCTTTCTTTCTCTCCTATCTCTCCTGCTATGATATTTTTTTGATTTTCTCTTTCTGACCCCTACATGTGACATTTTATTCAATTTTCAATTCTCTTTTTTTTCAACTTTCTCTTCTTTCTTTTCTATTTCTTTTTCCACTATATATCTTTTGAACTGATGGTAATGGGTGATCCCATGTGTTTGGTAATGATTCATTTTCAACTCATTTTTCTTCTATGCTTGGCTTTCCATTTGTTCTTCACATGTTCTTTAGTTTTCCATAATGTTTGCACAATACATGCAACAGTCTTTAATGTCATTACAATGCCCTTCAGTATACACAGTCCTCCTCATTATCTTCTTTTCCATTTACCATCCTTGACTTTTTACCTTTATTTATCTATCTATCCATTTGAGTTTTCTTCTAAATGACTGACTACTCTGTGGGCATCAATTTTATATATATTTTATACATTTGCTTCATAGATTGTATTTTGTGGTCTATAGTTTGGCAGCTCAGGTTTCACTTCTTCAGATAAGGGAATATTGTTTTTCCTGTTGTTAACCATGTTGTATTATTTGTTGGGCATGTTATAAGAAGTTTCAGGGCTGGCTAAATATTTGTGTGTAAAGCTGTTTTTTTAGTTTTTTAAAAAAAAAAAAATTAGGTATTGGGGCCTGAGTTTTTTCAGCTAAGGACTTTTTCTTAATTTTGTTTCAGTTTCTCTGGCGGTTACTTCATCCCATTTCATATCCTGTACATTTGAACTTGTTATTTTTTTATTTTATGCTTGTTTTACTTCTTCTATCTAGTACCTTTCTTATGTTCCACAGGGTCTTCATAGATATTTCTCCAAAATGTGTCTCTTCTTTTTTGGTAGGGTTTCTATTCCTTTTGCCTTCCATGATGCGTTTGATTTTCCTTCTTTCCCTTCCTTTCCTGTGTTGTGTTGTGTTGTGTTATCTATTATTAATTTATTTTCTTCTTTCTTCTTCTTTTCCCTTTTTTTCCCAGTTAGGGTGGATCACAGGAAAGAACTACATTATATATAGCATGGCAAAAAGTAACTGAAATACTGGAAAGTAATGAGTTTTGGAACTGAATAAAAAAAAAAAAAAAAAAAAAAAAAAACACACACATGCAATGCACCTACGCCTAGGGCCAATTTCCAGTGTCAATCCCACTACCCAATGTCTTTGGATGAAAATGAAGCACCTGGAGGGAAACAAATGACCACAGGAGGGGGGACATGCAGACCCGCACAGAAGGCACCCCAGCCACCTTTGCTGCTGAGTGTCTACTGTTTCTGATCTACTGTCTTCTTTCAGAGTATCTTCTGTAGACGTTCTCTTTTCTATCTCAAGTGATCAATCAGACTTACTCTGTTCTTCCTGTTTCTGTTCTTCCTGCTTCCTACTTCTTTTCAATTTGGGTAATGATTCATGCACTTCACTTTTTCATGCTTAATCCAGATTTTTCACTTGTTCTCCAAAACTTTATTCTAACTTTCAACTCTTTTACCTTTCTTTTTACTAATCTATTTTTTCACTATTTTTATTTCTTTTTTTTTTTTTTATTTTTTACCATTGAAATCATATTTGGCCTTTGCCTCTTTTTTTTATAATCTCTTATTTTTGCTTTTTTTTTAGATGAGCTGTTTTTCAAGAATGGGCAAAAGAATACATCTTTTTTTTGACTGAAGAATGACATAAGTTTCAGCATATTAATATAGGGTATTAATGCCTGCTCTGACAAAACTGCACCCGCCATTCACCATATCAATACACCATGGAGTTCGGACTGAAAAGACCTAAAGGCTGCCAAGCTTTTTGCTGCTTTTGCTCAAGCTTTTGCTGTTTGTTTAGTGAAAAATAAAAAAAAAAAAAAAAAAAAAAAAAAAAAAAAATGTGTTTGTGTGTATTGGTGTATGTGAATATGAGTATGAGAGTATGAATGAGTGATTATTAGAACCAGTTTGCAAAGTGCACCCTGAGTGTTTTTAAATCAAAAAAAAGAAACAAAAATGTGTGTGTGTGTGTGTGTGTGTGTGTGTGTGTGTGTGTGTCTGTCTGTGTGTATGTTCTGTGCATGTGCATGAACAGACTGTGTGTGTGTGTGTGTGTGTGTGTGTGTGTGTGTGTGTGTGTGTGTGTGTGTGTGTGTGTGTGTGTGTGTGTGTGTGTGTGTGTGTGTGTGTGATATGATGCATAGACAGCACTAGTGTGAATGTGTGTGTGTGTGTGTGTGTGTGTTTGTGTGTGTGTGTGTGTGCTGTGTGTGCATGAGAAAGCAGAAAAAGCAGAACAGACTGTGTGTTGTGTGTGTGTGTGTGTGTGTGTGTGTGTGTGTGTGTGTGTGTGTGTGTGTGTGTGTGTGTGTGTGTGCAAGAGTGGAGCAAATCCCTGGCAGCAGCAGCATCAGTAAGAGGTTTTGCGTACATCTAAATACGCTTTTAAAAAGAAAGTTAGAACAACACAGGGTTTCCATTAGCACGCATTATCTGAAGGATATAACGTCTGAAACTCAAATGTCTGTCATTATTTAATGACGTATTATTTTTTGGTGAGAGAGAGGTGTGTGAGAGACTGAGTGAGAGTGACAGTAAAGATGTTTCCATACTTCTGGACCTCTTAGCTGAAGAAATCAGGATAAAGTAGGGCCCCTGCCCTTCTGTGTCGGTGTGTTAATATTTAATTAACACCATTCCAGGGATGTAGAGGCCCTCTGCCTTCTGTGTCGGTGTGTTAATATTTAATTAACACCATTCCAGGGGTGTAGAGGCCCTCTGCCTTCTGTGTCGGTGTGTTAATATTTAATTAACACCATTCCAGGGGTGTAGAGGCCCTCTGCCTTCTGTGTCGGTGTGTTAATATTTAATTAACACCATTCCAGGGGTGTAGAGGCCCTCTGCCTTCTATGTCAGGCCTCATAACATCCCCGGGTGGGCGTTAATTACACATTAGCACACACCCTGTCAGACATTATTGCTTACTTGCTTTCGCCTTTGCATAAATATTGCTTCATATAAATAAATCTCATTTTTCCCATGTCCATATTTTATATGCACCTGTAAAGCAGCTGGCATTCTACTGCAGATTTCTTGTGGGGAAGAATTTCAACCCTGAGGGGAAAATTAAGGTACCTGCAAACCAAAAATGTAAAGATCACATGTTTGGCTTGTATCTTTTGATAATAAAGGTTCACTCTTACTCAGAAGAGAGTGGCTCAGGAAGGAAGAACTAAAGCAGTACTTTATAAAGAAATTGTAAGTGACTAGTTAGAAGACAATGATTACGGCACCAGAAAAAAAAAGTTTCATAGTATTTGCTAAGGAAGTGGGGTTGATGAAAATTATTTAGCTCAAAATACTGTTATGCCTAAGCTACTTAAAGCCAGGATGGTGCCTTGTGAGTTGAGACCTAAGGTACAGGCACATCTGCAATGGTTGGTAAGTGCAGGAATCTTGACTAAAGTTAACAAAGTTCATCCATTTAATCTTTCTTGAACAAAGGTAAGATAGAGAAGACCATGATGGAACAACAAGTTCCCAAATTAAGGATAAACAGGAAGAACATAAAGCATCTGATCACTTTCCACATGAAGATACTTAGGAATCTACAGTAGGAAACCAGTACAAAAGTTCAGTTGGAGTTGCACAGACAAGGGAAGGAGCAGGAAACAGTGGCAACTCTGACACAGTCAATGTTGTGGAGTGATAGGCCAGTCACAGTGGCAGCTCGTGATATCGAACTGCAGGACTGCAGCCCCCTCACCAGCTGTGAACCACAATGGTAAACTCCTGAACTGCATGCAAACGTGCTTAGAAAGTTGAATCCGGACTGCTGTCTTGCCAGTCTGGATTCAGGAAGAAGGCAACAGTGTGCAGATGCCCCAGACGTCTATGCAGTGCTAACCGCATAGACTGGAAGTGGATCGGACTGCAAGGTCTGCAGTCAGTCTCAGAATGAGCCCTGGAACAGGAAGGAACAAAGCCAGGAAACTGGAACTGTGCATTCCGGCACGTGCTGCGAGAAGCACGGAGGATACTCTGCTTGTCCAGTGTGCTAGTAGTAGGATTATTTAGAAGAAACAAGGAGGATTCGTGTGATAAGGAATTTTACTCAGGTAATTATAATTTTGTACTGTATCTTATCCTAAGGCCAGCATTGATTGAAGAAAACACACCTGATCCTAACGCTGACAAGTCTTGCAAGCTTGATTTTTGCTTATTTGCATTTACCCAGGCAAAGCCTATCTCTGTTGAATGAGCCACTGTGTTTGTTAGGTAGAGGACTCGGTTGGTGTAGTTAAGTTATTGAATGTATTGTATCTCCTGAGACCTGTTTGACAAGTTGTTTTCAATTTCCAATCTGCTGTTTCAGCATTTCACATAACTTAAGGATGATTCGCCTGAAAACAGAAGCCTACTAGATGCTATTTGAGCGATGTGATAAACATTTTTAAACTTGTGGAGTGCAACTCCTTCACTTGACGGATCTTTTGTTTGGAGGTAAGGACTCTCCCCTTCTCAGCGCCCCCACCCCTTATCTCACCCTCCCCGTGTGTTTGTGTGTGCGATGAGCATTTTATTATCAGTTCATATAAACAAATTTCAGATGGATTATACTAATTTATATATATATATATATATATATATATATATATATATATATATATATATACCTACGTCTTAACGTGAAAAATCTGGGCAAAGCCTAAAATAATGGGAGTGGGGTTGCAAAAATAAGGATCGATTTTAAGTATTGCTTTTATAAACGTAGATAGTTGCTAGAGTAACAGGATTTATGTTAGCACACATT
This sequence comes from Protopterus annectens, assembly GCF_019279795.1. Classification (NCBI taxonomy): domain Eukaryota; kingdom Metazoa; phylum Chordata; order Ceratodontiformes; family Protopteridae; genus Protopterus; species Protopterus annectens. Next base: position 386,245,720 of record NC_056742.1, read on the forward strand.
TTCTGAAGGATGTATTGCCTGAAACTCAAATGCCTGTCATTGTTTAATGACTTAAATTTTCAGCCATTTCCCAGAAAACCACACATTTTATGAGGAACAGACCAAAAATAAGAAGCAAAAATCAGGACATTATACGAAAATCTGGACATTTAAGAGGTGGCTTGCAGAGAGTTAACGGGGCTTTAGACTTGCAATCTGGTAAATTTAGGTTGATTCATACATCTTTAACTTGCACGCTATAAGAAAATGAGGTAACCTTTTTAACTACTGAACCAGACCAAAGCAAGAAAGCATTAAACAGTTTGGCTTAATGTAAAGTTTGCACTACTTTTCCGACCTTTACGTGTGTAAGTAGCTCCATAAAGTAAACTTTTAGGGCTGCATAGGGCCTCAAACAGATGCCCTATGCAGCTCGACTGAAGAAACTCCAGCTGTACTCGGTTGCGTACCGCCTATTCAGAGGTGATCTCTGCCTGATATACAAGGCCATGTCCAATCCAGAATTGATGGACATGCTCCACCTAAAAAAAACCTTATCCCCTCAAGTCACACACTCTAGGGATCTAAACCTCACCACAACAATAAATAGGACGTGCTGGAGGGATAGGTTCCTGTCCCAGAGACTTCCCATGCTTTGGAACAAGATTCCAATCTACATTAGGCAGAGCTCCAAGCTAACACTCTTCAAGAGAAACCTTGATGAGTGGATGGGAAACAGAAAGTTTACCCCGGGGTCACTTCAGTGGCTGTGCTGGACAGAGGTACAGGGAACTAATCTAAGGGGGCGGTGAAAGCCAACACATTCTGGCTAGGCTTATAAATGCCTTCGGGCAGATAGCCTAGTACCTGCCTATGAACCTATAAACCTATGATAATTCGAGCAGGAGGCTGTTGAGAATATTAATGCTACTGTTGTGAAAGTTGTCTTCCAAAAGAAAACAACTCTATAATGTTGAAGATATGCTGCAATCACAAACTAGCAGTGACAATTAAATAAAACTAATAATTTCTACAAGAAGAAATTAGTCACTGCCGTGTTGAAATAAGCAGAGATTTTGACACATATAATTAATTATTTATTCAGTAATTGCACAAAGACAGACATATCCAAGCAGAAATGTAAGGTCTGCTCTGCAGTCATGATGCAATAAAAGTTTATCTTGGGCGTATTAGGAGACATTATTTTCATCTCCGGAAGTGGCTGTGTGAAAGGATGTCTAAATTCTTTACTGTGCATTACTTTTCCAAGATCTGTAACAATACTATAAATACTTTAGAGCTGAAGGTGTAAGGGCTCAGTAAACAGGATGAAAGCTGTAGCAATATAATTTTAACTGCAAATATGTCTATGTGGTACACATTACATGGACCTTACTTAATATAATATCGTACATCTAATATTAAAGATTGCATTTCTGCTTGAAGTTATTGTTCTCTCTATTCCAAAAACACTAAATAGATCATGTGGGAGGCAAAGGGAATACATGCAATATTTTTAAATGCCATATATTTGTGTCACTGGCTAATTAATGGCTTTTAAACAGATGCAGATGCTTTCTGATTTGTACTGCTGAACAGAGGTCTTTGCTGCCATATGCATGTGTCAAATGTCATATGAGAGAAAAATATGTTTAAAATACAAATAAACAGTTTTACATGTTGTATCCATTGCATCCAAAAAGCTTTGCAATTCAGTACTAAAAACGTATTAATAAGTACAGTGGATTACATGCAGTACAATTCCTGTCACATGCAGAATGAGCGATAAAGATCAGCTTTCAGAATACAATGCAAGAGTTTATAACTGAGACTTGAAACTGCTGATTTAAGCTAAACATTTTAGTTCAAGTTTCATATAACAATGGACATTTATCATTAGTTATATAAAAAACAGAAATGTTTTGGTGCACTGCATAGTATTTTTATGACCACAATTTTGCAGTTATGTACATGCTTTCATTTAAACTGAAATTGGTGCCTATGCCACATAAATATATGAATATGAAAAGATCTAAAGCCATAGTAGTTGCTCATTTTACATCCTCCCTAAAGATATGATATCGGTAGGAGATTACTAAGCTAATTTGAGAATTGTATGTGATGGCTAAATTATTTGTATATATTATCTGGTGCTAATGTTGATACTTTTACTGACAAAAAAATTACTAAGTTATTAAGAACTGATGCCTTACACTACACGTGAATTTGTTAAGCATCTTGCCAGTTACACAATTACTGACTCCCCTGGATAAGAGGACATTACATCAAATGTGAAGAGAGTTTAATGCACAAAGGACTCCTGAGTAATGTCAGTAAGTAAAACAAATATCAACATGCAAATAATACACACAAAGGACTCCTGGGTAATGTCAGCAAGTAAAGTAAATATCAACATGCAAATAATACACACAAAGGACTCCTGGGTAATGTCAGCAAGTAAAGCAAATATCAACATGCAAATAATTCTCAACTACGCCATTCTAGGATATGGAGCAAACTGTAGCACAATGTATAATTTGATCATGTGATGATGTTTTTCTGTATTTTTAGCTGAGGGAAGGGGTCTCATTTTATCAATGAAACAAAGCTGATGGCCTATTTCACCTTGAAATGGCAAACAGACACATGTTTTTTCTTTGTGTCATTTTGTTTCTGGATAGTCAGCATCAATAAAGTGTATTAATCAATTTGTAAATCCATTAATGGAAATTTTTTTATTAATAAAAGCATTTTGTGCATTTGTTGTCATTTTTTTTGTAAATATGACTTGAATTAACATTATTATGTTCAAGATCACTGTAATATGCTAAGTTCAGAGGTCAGGAAAATGTTTCCAAGATAGACTTCTGAAGTATGTTATGAGAAATGCTAGGTAACTCAGCTTTAGGTATGAGCAGTTAAGTGATTGCTTGTGTGTGTAATGCCCCAGTTGATTTATACTGATGGCTAGAGAGTGGTGGTGGTTAGAGAATACCTCAGGCTTGAACCCTGTAGCTTGGGTACAGGTAGTAAGATCCTGAATTCCCTACCCACCACCATTTGTGGAAGTTTTGCAGATTTTTGCCTCATGTTTTTGTTCTGTTCTATTCCGCATAAAATATGTGGTTTCTGAAATTTGAATTCCTTAAATAGTTGATGGTGCAGTGGTAGCATTGTTGCCTCACAGCTAGAAGTTCACTGGTTTGATTCTTGGCTGGGGTGCCTTCTGTGTGAACTCTGCATGTCTTTTCTGTGTTTGTGTGGGTTTGCTGTGGTGTCCTCCCATGTTACAAAGACATGTTCCTGCAGTATTTTTCCCTGGGCCTCTGCTGAAAATGTGTTTTTGTTCCAAGTCAGACTTTCCTGGTTAACAAATGTTAAATAAATAAAATTGACAGACATTTGAATTTTAGACTTCATATTCTTTAGAAAGTACATGGTAATGCAAAACCTTTTATTCTAGCAATTTTCTAAGTTTATAAGATGGATATTTGAAATTTGTCCCTATTTTTGGGACTGTATTCCCCCATTATTGGCTTTGTATAGGTTTTTTGTGCTAAGGTTGAGAGCTATGGTGAGAACTGAATTCACTGAATATGTTTGAGGTCTGTATACCCCCATTACTAGCTTTGTCCAGGTGTTTTGTGCTAAGAAGTTAACAGCTATGGTGAGAACTGAATTCAACAAGTGGTAGCCATTTAAGTTTCAGTCTTCCCCTCTTTCACAAAATGGCTGATTTGGCATAGTGGTATGCTGCTCTGACTGTTTTGCACAGGGTCCTGGTTTCAAGCTAGCAGTGAAATGTATGGTGGTAACACAGCATTTTATTCTAGCAACTATCCAAGATTATACAAGCAGTATTTAAAATGTGTCAATGGTTTTTGGGCTTTTGTCCCCACCAATACATTTTGGCTTTTTTCAGATTTCTTGTGTTACAACGTTGAGAGATACAGCTGAGTGTCAAGCAGATTTTACAAGGAGCTGAGAGCTGAAGGGAAAGAGAAGTTTAGTGCTGCTTATGCTGAGTTTGCTTGCATTGTTAATAGCAGAACAGGTAGTTCACTTGCTTTTGGTGTGGAAGGCTGTGGGTTCTACTTCCACAGAATGTAAATACAGATTCTTTTATTTTGTCAGCTGCTCAAGTTAACAGTACTAATATTAAAAAAGTGTCCCTTCTTTGACAGGTTCCCAGCTGTATTGTGTGGCTATTATATATTTTTTCAACACATTTTTGGTCCATTTTTCATAAAATTGTGGTTTTCTTGCAAATTAGTGGCAAATCATTAAAGACTGAAGTTAGAAAATAATGACAGACATTTGAGTTTCAGATTTCATACCCTTCAGCAAATTCATACTAATGCAAGACCTACTACTATTCCATTATCTTTCTATGTTTATAAGAGCAATGTTTAAAAAGTTGTCCTTATTTTTGGGCCTTTGTCCTATTTCTGTATATGGCTTCGTCCAGATTTGTTGCTCTGAGGTTGAGAGGTATGAAAATGTGTCAGGGCCATCACAGTCAGCCAGAGACATTTCAAATTGTGACATACTTGTTGCCCCCCACTGTAATGACTTTGGATTTGTCCAAACAAGGCAAGGAGCAGTTATGCAGTGTAAGTGTGCAGAGTATCTCCCCATCCAAGGCAAAGGCATGTACTACAGTGGCTTTTCATCTGTCCTTGATTTTGCAGAATGTTCTGGTTTTCTGTCATATTGTTATACTGTTGATTTATGCTTATTATTCAGAAAGTGCCTGTTGCTCTGTGTTTCAGTAGCGGTGCTTTAATGACCACCAGCTAAGCTTGTCTGAGATTGTAAGATGCAAGTAAGCTTTAATAAGCATACTGTTAAGGAATTACCAACGATGAAACCCTTTATGTTGTTACTATGCAGAAAATACTTACATAACTTGATAATGTATAAGTCTTGGGTATTGAAATGCATATGACAGTATTTGTAATAAAGGACAAGATTACATTATTTTAAAAAGCTCATTACATTTGTTGGAGACTTGCAGTCATCTTTGCAGACTTTACCTGTAAACTAAATAGAATGCCAATCTATCATGTGGTCCATAACCTGTGCAGTAATCCTTTAAGCAATTTATCTTGCAATGTTTCTTGTTTGCTGTTCATTTTTTACTTTGATCATGTTTTCCCCATGAAACAAGTAGATAGTTTTTATCAGGCAGCAGGTCTTTTTTGGATAAGAAACATTTTTACAAGTGGGGTATCACAGAGATTGCTACTTTCAGCATGTTACTTGGTACTTTAATAAAGCCGAATATAAATTATAATTAGAACTGCAGTGCAAGGAGAAGTTCTTTGAGTTGAGTGCTGCTTGTTTTTCTTATACTTGATTTTGACTGGCATTCCAGTAATGTATTTAAAAAGTAATTTATTTTTTCATGCCTCACAACCGTTTGTTTCCATCTAGATATTAAGTAAGGTGTCATGTAGCCAATGCACTGAAATTTTTTTTCTTCTACACTTCATTTTGTCTTGATTGGGCTCTCATAATGACGGTTTGGCACCCAGGACAGCGTATTTAATTAAAGTTCTAGTTTTTGCGGTTTTGAGCATAGCTCCTCCCCTTTCTAATTGTCTGCACCCCTTCCCATTGGCCCCACCCATTCAGCTGTCTCCTGCAGCCCCCCTTTGATTTGAAGTCACCAGCTGCCACTGGGCCAGTGAGTTTCAATATGAAAGAGCAGCAGTGTTACAGAGTACATAATAGCAATTGTCCAGAAGCTAGAGCATACCTCACAACTGTACTGATTTTCCCAGAATGTCCAGATTTTTGCCTCATATTTTGGTCGATTTTTCATAAAATTGTGGTTTTCTGGTAAATTAGTGGCAAATTATTAAATACTGAAGTTAGAAAATAACAATAGACATTTGAGTTTCAGAATCCATACCCTTCACAAAAGTTATGCTAGTGCAAAACATGTCATTCTGTCAACTTTCTAAGTTTGTAAGAGCAATATTTAAATATTGTCCCTATTTTTGAGCCTCTGTCCCACTTTTATCTATGTCTTTGTCCAGATTTCTTCTTCTGAGGTTGAGGGGTATGGCCCAGAGTAGAAAGGACTTTTTTATATGGTAGTTTTATAAATAATAACCTGACACATAGTTACCATCAAATGAAATTGGATGAAGTGGCAGAACAATTTCTGACCATTATCACACACATAAAGGTCTGTTCTTGTGTACGACAGTGGTGTTCAGTGAGATTTCTGCACCAAACATATGGAAAAATTAAATGTGCCAAGTTTTATTTGAAATCCAGAATACAGAGCATTACATGGGAAATATTAGTGACAGCTCATTATTATGAAAACCATCTGTGCAATTTTAAATAAGTTCTAGACAGCATAAGAAAGAATGGACTCTGAATCACTTATAAAGAGAAAATATTATTCCACAGATATATTACTGACTGCAATGGGTTGAGAAGGTCACCACATAAAGGGGAGGCAATGATAATGTTATCTGGGTGTAAGTATGTTTCAGAAATATACCATTTCTTTGTTGTTACACCCAGTGGTTGCTTTATTACAGAATGGATCAGCATAGGAGTGGGCAGCAAATTATGAAAAGCAACTGAGGGTGACAGTGGAATGCCGGCATCCAATAGGCTTACATTTACTCAGATCACCTAAAGTTCAGGAACACTAGTTCAAGCATGCTCGGTATAGCATTTGATCATATTTCATTGTTTGCTTCTAAGTAAAGTTACTTGAGAAATGCTGACACAGGTTTTGTATTTCCTGTCAGGTATCACGTTTTGTCTGAGATGCACTGGCCTTGGAGTGAGAAGCCATAGAGTATGGGGAGTAAAGTCCTCCAACATGGGAGAGGTGTAGAGTAGGATTGCATTTTCTCAAAAAGTGCTTGACGGTGAGGTTTGGAAAATTGAGAAGATGTAGTGGATCTCATCAGGAGGTTTCACTTCATAATCTCGAATTACTGAAATCCTGAACTTCAGTAACCCGAGACTATAAAGTCGAACCATTCACAATACCGAAATCCACAATCCTGAATCACACAATCACGAACATACATACACCATACACCACATAACACAAACACCATTCCACCCACACCGCACAAACCACACAACCCTACACTACATATAAGCAGGAGGGCAGGCCCCCCTGTGCCCCAACACCCCCCTACTTATATATACCAACTCCGAGGTCGCACATAACATAAAAAAACCCAAAAAACTCACACCACAACATCCTCCACTCCCTCGCACACAAATACACATCACACACACACACAAACACCAACAAATCCAAAACTCACACTCACACTTACACCTCCCTACCCTTACCCACACATACAACTTACAAAAACACACACAAACACTCACTCACCTGAGATTTCAGGCACCATAGCACTACACATGATGTATCAAAAATGCATAAGCACGGATTCGAGATATTCGCATTCGCTCTTATGCACTTTCGGCATTCTGGTTTTCGGCTTCATGGTCTCAGGTTACTGAAATTCAGGATTTCAGTAATTCGAGATATGAAGTGTAACCCATCAGGAAGGTTCATAGTTTCATATCTTTATACTAAACTGATGATTGCAAAAACATTGAGAAGCTTAGCCACAATGATCTTGTAACAATAAAAGTGAATTAGTTTGCATGAATTTGCTCCTGCTGATACATGTTGATACAATTACACCTTTTTGGCTAGCATGCAATGCCTCACATTATGCTACTGTTTCATTGTACATGTTTCTAGAGGGTATAGAAAAAACAATCAATTTCATGCCAAGCTTTTTATGTGCTACTGATACACTATCTGGCTCTGTGGCATAAATGGATGAAGCTCTGACTATGCCACAAAAGCCACAAGGACAGATTACCTGTTCAGCACCAGAGGAACTGATGAGGAAGGATGGAATGTCAGCTTGTCTATCACAGTGGGAGGAAGGTGCTCTGGGTCACTGCAATGCCATCACCTACTGGATCAGGATGTGTACAATATACAGTCTATAAGCCAGGATTGTGCTCTTGGCTCTGTGAAACCATTTTCACCTGGTAGCCTTCATGGATTATGTGTGGGATCATGTACACCAGCAAATAAAGGCACTGAAGGCCCTCACGTATGTAAACATGCATGCCAATTGCTGGGAATGGGGCTAAAACTAACATGAAAATCCCTGATGGATTCCTGGTTGACAGCCTCCTGTGATTGGCTTTCAACTCATATAGTAATTAATGGGCCAATCAATCATAGAAATGTTGATGAATGTCAGGCAATGAGAGGGCTCTAAAAATAGTATATTAAAAATAAATGTGCTCTGCTGCTATGCCTTGTGGGCAGAAAACACGTTGCAAGCAGAGAAGGGCCAGATCCATGAATGTGCTACTCAAATAGGAGTCCATGAAACTTTGTCAAGGGTCTAAGTGAAAATTTGTTGTTGCACAATATATTGAGAGAAATCCAAACCAAGGGAATTACAAAGGTGAGAGACAGTATTCTGAGCTTTCTACAACAAAAATTTACCAGCTTAAAAGACATCCTCGGTGTCAGGAGATTTACTGGAAGTGGTCAGAAAGAATCACAGGAACTTAGAAATGCAAAAAACCAAGAATTGGAAACAAAGGTTAAAGGTTATGAACGGAAGATGGTGTATTATACTCATGAAATGTATGCTTAAGAAATAGACAAAGACCTATTGACCACACTTAATTGAAAGATCAACAGGATGTATGATGAAATTTTTAATGTGAGTGGGACTTCAACAGTTTATATTAAAAACAGAGATAAACGTCTTGAAGACATTGAAGATGCACTAAACAGACACAAGTCTAGTCTGGGCATTTAAAATGACCAGCAAAATCAGACTTCCAGGATAATGGATTAAAAGGGGTTTATATCATATAATCGAATGATGAAAATCTCGAATGCTCTAAAGAGCAAAAATGCCTGAACTCAAACTCCTTATTGTGGGGGGCTGCACCCCCCCTCCCACACCCCCTGTTAAATATATATTCCAACTCCAAGATTGCACTACAGTGAGGATAGGGAAAATATTCCAGTCTTCACTGTACTGCAATTTCAATAACGGAACTTTGAGTTCTGGCATTTTAGCTCTTTAGATCATTCGAGATTTTCTAAATTCGAACATATGATATAGACCCAATTAAAAGTGCTCACCAAATAAATGAGTGACAGACCAGCAGCCCTTGAGGACAGGCCCAGAATAGAAAATTTGAGATTTTCCAATATTCTGATGGACTCTCGAAGGCAGGAAATGCCTGGCATTGACAAGGAAACAGCTTGGCCACTGAACAAGGCTGCAGGAGTCTGACAATCTTCTGAATAGGGTGCATAGGGTTAATACGCTGATTAGATGTTTGAAGAAACTCCCTCAGCCAATTTTTTATTGCTAGACATATGAAATGAAGGAGATGGTTCTCTCCAAACTGAGGTTGAAGGGAAAAGATCTCCAAGTAAACTGTGTTAAAGTGTATGGGGATTATAATGTTTCCCTTCCCACCAGAACCAGGAAGAACAGATTTATTCCAACATTTAGGAAATATAAATGGTCTGAGACTGAAGATATTATACCCAGTGAAGTTATACATTTTTTTACCATCTGGCATTAACATCTTTATGTACACTGACCAAGCTCAGATGGAATGGATTTGCAACAGTTTGAGACTTGAAGGCAACACACTAAGGGAGCACAGAGTTCATTGACACTGGGTTCATGATGGAGTGTTCTCTGGTATGTGCTGTTGTGTAACTAGGATGCATCTATCATGACATGTGGGGCACCTTAATCTCCAGTTAGGTAAAGATACTGTTGGATGGGGGTTGGCCACCACAGAATCAGTAACAGCTACTGTGCAATGGGAAGGGGATCTTGGAAATCAGTTTGAAGCTACAAATTTCAGCTGCCTTTACAAACAAATATGTTAAACTACTGGCTAGTGCTTTATCAACAGAGAGCTGTAAAGGGCATGAGGTGGCCTTTGAGGGTACTATTTGCATTATTATGGTGCTAATAACTTGAAAGAGGTTGTAGCTGACAAGGATTTAATGACAGGAGTAGGAAAACTTGAAAGAGGAGAAGCCCTTAAATTATAGTACAGTGAATATTATAGAGAGATGTTGAATTCTCATAAACATGGGACATTTGTATAGTACAGTGAATATTATAGAGACGTTGAATTCTCATAAACATGGGACATTTGTATAGTACAGTGAATATTATAGAGACGTTGAATTCTCATAAACATGGGACATTTGTATAGTACAGTGAATATTATTGAGACGTTGAATTCTCATAAACATGGGACATTTGTATAGTACAGTGAATATTATAGAGACGTTGAATTCTCATAAACATGGGACATTTGTATAGTACAGTGAATATTATAGAGACGTTGAATTCTCATAAACATGGGACATTTGTATAGTACAGTGAATATTATAGAGATGTTGAATTCTCATAAACATGGGACATTTGTATAGTACAGTGAATATTATAGAGACGTTGAATTCTCATAAACATGGGACATTTGTATAGTACAGTGAATATTATAGAGACGTTGAATTCTCATAAACATGGGACATTTGTATAGTACAGTGAATATTATAGAGACATTGAATTCTCATAAACATGGGACATTTGTATAGTACAGTGAATATTATAGAGACGTTGAATTCTCATAAACATGGGACATTTGTATAGTACAGTGAATATTATAGAGACGTTGAATTCTCATAAACATTGGACATTTGTATAGTACAGTGAATATTATAGATACGTTGAATTCTCATAAACATTGGACATTTGTATAGTACAGTGAATATTATAGAGACGTTGAATTCTCATAAACATGGGACATTTGTATAGTACAGTGAATATTATAGAGACGTTGAATTCTCATAAACATGGGACATTTGTATAATACAGTGAATATTATAGAGACGTTGAATTCTCATAAACATGGGACATTTGTATAGTACAGTGAATATTATAGAGACGTTGAATTCTCATAAACATGGGACATTTGTATAGTACAGTGAATATTATAGAGACGTTGAATTCTCATAAACATGGGACATTTGTATAGTACAGTGAATATTATAGAGACGTTGAATTCTCATAAACATGGGACATTTGTATAGTACAGTGAATATTATAGAGAGACGTTGAATTCTCATAAACATGGAACATTGTATAGTACAGTGAATATTATAGAGACGTTGAATTCTCATAAACATGGGACATTTGTATAGTACAGTGAATATTATAGAGACGTTGAATTCTCATAAACATGGGACATTTGTATAGTACAGTGAATATTATAGAGACGTTGAATTCTCATAAACATGGGACATTTGTATAGTACAGTGAATATTATAGAGACGTTGAATTCTCATAAACATGGGACATTTGTATAGTACAGTGAATATTATAGAGACGTTGAATTCTCATAAACATGGGACATTTGTATAGTACAGTGAATATTATAGAGACGTTGAATTCTCATAAACATGGGACATTTGTATAGTACAGTGAATATTATAGAGACGTTGAATTCTCATAAACATGGGACATTTGTATAGTACAGTGAATATTATAGAGGCGTTGAATTCTCATAAACATGGGACATTTGTATAGTACAGTGAATATTATAGAGGCGTTGAATTCTCATAAACATGGGACATTTGTATAGTACAGTGAATATTATAGATGAATTCTCATAAACATGGGACATTTGTATAGTACAGTGAATATTATAGAGACGTTGAATTCTCATAAACATGGGACATTTGTATAGTACAGTGAATATTATAGAGACGTTGAATTCTCATAAACATGGGACATTTGTATAGTACAGTGAATATTATAGAGACGTTGAATTCTCATAAACATGGGACATTTGTATAGTACAGTGAATATTATAGAGACTTTGAATTCTCATTAACATGGGACATTTGTTAAATCCCTTATAAAGGACTCATTAGCAGGGAAGAATGGTAGCTGGGCACTACTCTATATGAGTGGGAGAACCTGAAGATGGAGATGAAGATACTGTTACAGGAGAGAGAGGAGAACTGTAGAAAGCTGGAATACAAGGATAATTTTGCAAGGGTCACAGTCTTGTAGTTGTAGCAAGTGGTACCTGGGTAGCTGCATCACTGGAAGTGGACACAATGGCACTGAAATGCAGGATAAATACATATCATGCCAAAATGCGTGAATACAAGAGTGCCTCCATCAAACAGTTTTACTTTAAAAATAACCCCAAGGTACAAAAAGTGTTACCACTTACATTAAGATGCTGAAAGTAGAAAGGGGAGTGAATAAATTAAGAAATGACATGACAGTTAGGCTTTACAATACCCAGAGCAGGTTGAGGAACTACTCTGCACTTTCTATCAGAAGCTTTGTAGTGGACAGACTGGGGGAAGACTAGGACAATGAAACAAGGGATATACTGCAAGGCCTAGAGTTACCAAGGCTAAAGGAGGCAGAAGCTGATAGTTTGACTCAGCTCATTACAATGAATGAAATATGAATTGAAATAAATCATAAAATGAGTCAAGGACAGTTTTTTTTTTTCAAGGAAATGTATTATAAGGCATTGTTTTATATATTTGTCCATGGTTTGCTATTCCTTAGACTCTAATCAATATTAATTTGTAAGATAAGGCAACCAGTTTAGCAGATACAGGCCAGGATTCATTGAGTTATATGGTTTACTATTCTTATGTCATCTCGTAGGTTGTTGATTCCACCTGCATGATGCCCTACATTCCAAATAATGGAATGTCGAACACCGACATTCCCAACTGCCCTACCTTCCCCCTTTCTGGACTCATAGTAACACCTGTTCCTAGGTCCAGAGTGGTATGGAGTTCTGATGTTCAGTATTTGTGTTGGTTATGCTGGAATTCGGCATCCCAATGTTCGCAGAGGTGCATCAACCATATTCCTACTTGACTGCCTGCTTATCAACATAACGATATTAAACCAAGTTATATTGCACTTTTGCACAAGCTTTGCACAGTGAAGTGGCATTGAGAGGCAACACAGGAGGATAGTAAATATTCACATCAAGGCATGCAGCACTTATATGCAATTAGCTGCACTGCAGGGTAGGTAACTAAGCAGCACCACAGTGCAAGTGTACACATCCATGCAGTGAACCCAATACCCTGAAGCATAAGGCTCTAGCAATAGAGATGCTGCACGTCACAATGTGTGACCCCGCAAGAGCAGAAAATGGGAACTAATAGAACAATGCATCTCAAATACATAGCAGCTCAGGTAATAACTAGGCTGGATATGTTAGCATACCTCTTGACACGATGTCACTAAGTGACACATAAAACTATATGGCCATATAGGAAAAGTGGAGGAAAGGAAGGGGGTGCATAGGAAATATAAAAAGGGGAAAATCAATGCAGAAGATCACAAAAAGACAACATATAGGAGCATCAGACTAGTGAGGAAGAAAACAACATTTGTTTCAGGACCTGATTTGTTTATATATCTGGGGAGAAGGAAAGGGTGAAAGGAAAAGCAGAGCAGAAAAGGTGGTTAGGAGTGTCTGTGGAACAGACAGATGACAGGCACTCATATACATGCAGAGAGAAAAGCCCAAATAAAGAGAGGTACGAGTTCACAGGCACTCATATACATGCAGAGAGAAAAGCCCAAACAAATAGAGGTACGAGTTCACAGGCACTCATATACATGCAGAGAGAAAAGCCCAAACAAATAGAGGTACAAGTTCACAGGCACTCATATACATGCAGATAGAAAAGCCCAAACAATTAGAGGTATGAGTTCACAGGCACTCATATACATGCAGAGAGAAAAGCCCAAACAAATAGAGGTACGAGTTCATAGGCACTCATATACATGCAGAGAGAAAAGCCCAAACAAATAGAGGTACGAATTCACTGGCACTCATATACATGCAGATAGAAAAGCCCAAATAAATAGAGGTACGAGTTCACAGGCACTCATATACATGCAGAGAGAAAAGCCCAAACAAATAGAGGTATGAGTTCATAGGCACTCATATACATGCAGAGAGAAAAGCCCAAACAAATAGAAGTACGAGTTCACAGGCACTCATATACATGCCGAGAGAAAAGCCCAAACAAATACAGGTACGAGTTCACAAACAAGGATGGGTAGACATGGGATAGATAGAGGCAAACAGATAGTGGATAAATGGTGATGGGGAAAGTTGGAACATTCACATGGTATTGGTATTAGTGTTACATAAGAGGAAAGGAACACACATGACTGGGGATAGGGTGGTGTACAAACAGCAGTATGCCATTTACCATAACAGTCAGGAGGGATATTAGAGGGCTCCACACCACATGATAGATCAAAGTGTCCAGTGTAATGGACCAAACCCTCCCCTGGTGGACTGATGGTGAGCAAATCTACAGTTCACTTCTGGATAATTTTCATTTGGGCCATGTATCTGACAAGTGCTGTTGCCACTGAAACTTGTACTAGTCACTCCAACTTCAGCTGGTCCACTTTAGGCACTACAGACAAGCTACATGCCAGAAAAAGGACAAAACCATCTTCCCCGATGAGGTACTCCCAGAAGAAGGGGCAAGACCACCTTCATCTGATGAGGCACTCACAAATTCATCTCTCACATGCTTGTCAGTCATAGCTTCAGGCTGAGATGGGATGGGATGGAGGCACCTACTGAGAAAATATGCAATCCAGACCTGCAGAGGGGTGACACTATGGAAAGTTTGCCATAAGTGAATCTATCTTGACAGTGGACAGAAAATATTTAAAATACATCTTCGCACTTACGCATGTAACTAACGGTTGATAACAGCAGGCCTCCCCTGTTGCCAAGGGCAAGCAGCACAATTACATTCATGTGCTGCACATGTTAGTAGAGAAAGTGAAGATCTGCGAACTGTAATAGCTAGAACAGATACAATCACAGTCCCATATGTATGCAGATACAATCACAGTCCCACATGCATGTTATCTTTGCTGCATGACAAACAGCATGCAGGCATGTGTCCCTTGCACATACATGATTACATGTATACAGAAAATGGTGTTGTTTCACATGGGGATAGATGAGGTAAATGCAATCAGGAAGCCAATTTGGATCGCAGACAGGCTGATGTGCCTGTAGAGGAAGTAACTGCAACTTCTTCCAGTTTGCCATCGAGGGGCACTAGAGGTGAGGCTGCATTACAGAAGGGAGCTGCAACTAAATTTTGTTACAATCATTTGGCATTGAATTGCCAGAACCTAGGTCCGAATGGACAGTCTTCCCTTTTAAGGGAACGTGGTGTTCAGGGACATGCTCCTGTGGAAATGACTGATAGTATGGCTAATGGTGACAATGGAGTGCACGAGTGGACGGACTCTTCCTCTTTGGCTTCATGGCTTGTTAGTTACAAGTCTTTTTCCAGTCACCAAGGTACTGATAATAACTTTATATTTAATGACCGGGATGTTGAGAAAGACAGTGAAGTGTCTTATAGAGCCAATATTAAAAAACTCACTGATTTAATTTACAAACATAAAACTCTGGGTATTGACAATTGTTATGTGCATGACTGTATTAAAAGGGGTATAGTACCCAAAGGATAGCGTTTTTATAAGTTTCCGAACAATGTAGTGGAAGGCTCCCCCTTTCACGAAGAATTGTTGAGTATTTTTGACCGTAGTGGTTTTGAAGTCATGAAAGCCCTGATTAAAGAAAATGAAAGGATTATGGGGCAATGGGGCAAGTATATCAGGAGATAGAATACATTCATGAAGTGGTGACGAATGATCTTATCATTAATGAAGTGGTGACCAATGATCTTATCATTAATGAAGTGGTGACCAATGATCTTATCATTAATGAAGTAGTGACCAATGAGCTTATCATTAATGAAGTAGTGACCAATGATCTTATCATTAATGAAGTAGTGACTAATGATCTTATCATTAATGAAGTAGTGACCAATGATCTTATCATTAATGAAGTAGTGACCAATGAACTTATGTTTTCTGTTGAAAATGAGAAGAGAAAACATTTTATTATTAAGCAACAGGTGGAAGAAAAATGTCATGTTATTTTTAAAAGGAAGTGTGGCAAAATAGATAGAGATCTGAGGGATTACAGACAGAAAAAAGCATACCCATACCCCAAGAATGACAAATTTGGTCGAAAAAATAATTTTTTTGATAAATCTGGACAACAACACAGTACTTATTCCTCTTCTTTTCCACCAGGGGGACACAATGCCTGGGACTCTATGGATCATAGAGTGATGTACAGTGATTCAGGGATGGGGGAACATCAGGATTCAAACAATACTGAATTCCCTGAACTTAGGAGATCAGATAGGTTAAGATACAAATCCCCTGTGCTGTATTTTTACAGGGGTCCCCCAAACGGCACGAGATAAATAAGAGTGGTAGCCAGGAAGGGAGTCTAGCCAACATTTTGGACCAATGGAGTACAGGGAATATTACTGTGGCTGGACCATGTCACACCCTACATGACTTTAAAATTTACAATTACAGTAGTGAGGAGATTGATAGGAAACATTTTCTTTTATTTTCAAAAGGTTTTAAATTCATCCCCTCTACAGGGGGTAATTTAGTGGACAGCTTAATAGACTTGAGGATTTTTCTACGGAAAAAGAATTTAGATATTATGTTTCAGGGGCAACAGGATGGTGGTACTAATAGTGGTATTAGAAGACCTAGTACCTATAATCCCCCTATACACACCCAGCTAAAAAATTTTGAAAGGGAGGTCGAAGAAGAAATCAGGAATGTTTATAGGGGTGGATGGCATGGTAAATTTAACATGACTAGAGAAGAAAAAGTACTTCTCAAATCCATTCAAGAAAATAGATACCTGAGGGTGATGCAACCTGATAAAGGTGGAGGGGCGGTCTTCATGGACAGTATTTTGTATTCCAGTAAGATGATGGATATGCTTAATGATACCAATAGGTATGTTAGGGTATCCAAGAATGAGATTAACTTAGCATACCGTAAGATTGATTTGGTTTTACAGGACATGCTGAATGACAATTTTATAAACCAGGACACTTTTAAGTATCTCAGTGTGGACAGACCCCATATCCCTGCTATTTTCGGGATACCCAAGGTACATAAAAGTGTGTAGGATCCACCACTGAGACCTATTGTGGCAGCCAATGGCTCTAAAACCCATCCGTTGGCCAAATTTTTGGATATAAAATTAAAAGATATTTGGGTTAGGGCCAATGGTATACTTAAGGACTCCTGGGAATTTTTGAGAAGCATTAATAGTAACATGTATTCAGATTCCTTAATATTTGTAACCCTTGATATTCAGGATTTATTTAATGTGATTCCACATTCTACAGGGTCAGAATGGTTCCAGGATGCCATTCACCAGCATGGAAAACTTGACCACAATACTTTTCTGGTTTATACAGAGTTGATGGATTTGGTATTGAAACACAACTTTGTATTTTTTGAGGGTGAGTTGTTTAAACAGATCCAGGGAGTGGCCATGGGGGTAAGTTGTGCCCCTACTTATGCCAACATTGTGCTCATGGTTTGGGAAGAGAAGTTTGTGTTCCAGTCTGAATATGCACAATATTGGGTGTATTACAAACGTTACCTGGATGATATTTGCATTTTTTGGAAAGGTAGTATGGAAAAGTTAACAGAATTCATAGACTATCTAAACCATACCACTAATTTTTTGAAATTTACTTCCCATATTACACATGACTATATGAACTTTCTGGACATCACAATTAAAAAAGACATCCTAGGGCAGCAGTTTACATCTAATGTATATAGAAAGGAAACCTTTTCTAACTCGTACCTATATTTCACTAGTTCCCATCCGTTTAAACAGAAGAGAAGTATTATCAAGGGACAATTTGTCCTTAGTTGTAGGATGACCTCTTTGGACTCGGACTTCGAAGACGAAAGTCAGAGAGTCAAAGAAATGTTTATATCTAGGAAGTATCCTAACTATTTAATTGATGAGGTTTTGGAGGAAGTAAAGAATGGGAGAAAGGACAGGTTTGCCCCTATTTTGGGAACAGGAGATACCAGTGTGATAGTACCAATAAATGTGCAGAGTACCACACAACTACCAGGGGTGACGTTACCAGGGATGAAATCAAGAAACCTTGGGGGTAACTATGTGATGTTTTATAATCAGAATACCTCTAGGGTTAAAACATTATTACTCAACACTGGAGCAGGTTTAGGTGTTATTCAGAGTTGGATGTTTTGTTTACCAACACCCTAGGATTTACATATAAAAAAGGCAGGAACTTCAAGGATTTGCTGGAGTATAATGGTTCTATTGTTTCATGTAAGAAATTGGGAACCTACAAATGTGGGGCATGTGCCCAATGCCCATATATACTTAAACAGGATTCTGTATACATCCTGTCAAGAGACCATCAGATTCAGAGTAGTAGTTTTTCCAACTGTAATAGTGAAGGCTTGATTTATTTGGCCCTATGTAAAACCTGTGGTGCATTTTATATTGGAAAAACTACTCGTAAACTCAAAAGGAGGCTTTATGAGCATTTATATGCTATTAGAGTCAAAGATATTAAAAATGCCTTGTTTAAACATACACTGACATGTCCCCAAGCAAAATGGGGCTTCTTTGTTGTAGAGAAGGTGCAATGTGATGTGAGGGGGGGGGGTCGTGGGAAAATAGGATAGAGGTGAGAGAAATATTTTGGCAGTTGTTATTGGAAGCCAATAGATTCCCAGGGCTGAATGAATACATATCCATTGCCCCTATTTTAAAAATGAGAGCTGCAAAACTATAAAATAAGTATATACAATGTTTTGCAAGTTCTTTTTGTTGGTTTTTGATTCAAGTTTATTTATCTGTCCAACACATTGTGATGGTTTTAGTATTTATATATTTATTTTTAAAGTTCTTTTAAAAAATGTGTGTGTTTTTATCTACTTTCATCTGTATTTGTGGAAAGTTGGTAGGTTGTCATGAATATTTTAGTTACAGGATTTTATTGGTGTCAATTAAACAATTGTTTTAACTACTAATTAGATTGGGAGGGGTATATAAGCAGGCACAGCCTTCATTCTTTCATTTTACATCTCAGGAAGTCTGGTGGACGAAAACGCTTTGTATTGTGTGGCGTTTATGTGATTAAACCTGCTGCTGCTTACACCTACAGGCTCGTGTTTTATTATTACCTTCTGCCTCTTTGGGTGCCCACCACAGAACAAGTACCTGCACAAACAAATGACAGTCACTACATTACATTAAGTGCCACAACCACCTCCTCCTGATGTGGAGGATTTAAACAATAGGGCATGCATTTTATATGCTGACTTTCACAAATAGTGACCAGTAGCCATAACAGCTCCAAATGTATAACAACATTAGTATACCATTCAGGGCAATTTTCCCTAACCTGTGCTTCCCATACATGAAGATCACTAGGGTCCTTGCACCGTAGGTCATCAATATGATGCTTGTGGTGTTCTCCAACATGGTGATGCCTGTCTTGAGGAGAACTGCTTAGTCAAGTCATACCAACATCACAATTTTTGAAGACACAATCATCAGGGTTCAAACTGATGCTCCTAATAAAGGTTATAAAGGAAATAGAACATAATTTTGCTCTCTCTAATTCACAGTGTATGAGCTCTCTGGCTGTCACCAGCACAAACTGCCAGCCTGCCAAATCTTCTCTTGAAAGGGGGTAATTTTGTGAGGAACAAAATCATACCCTGCGGATCATGGTTAACATACACTTTTTGAGTCATTGGTAGTTAAACATAGAGGTGTGCAGTAAAACAATGCACATAGTCACACAGATCTCCAGTAGAAGCATGCCCTGAGATGGCATTGGTGAAGAGAGGCAGTAAGCTACACTTTAAGATGTGGCATCAAAATAAAGTGATTCATAGACATCCATGCAACCTTATATTGAGAAAGGTGTTGAGTTTTCCATAGGTAGAGGCCTGTGAGATAACTAATCTGCCTGTGGTTCTCTCCTTGGGGACTCCCCATGAGATAAGCTGTATAATTTATCAGCGGCCTGTCCCTCCCTAATGACCCTCTTTTCTTCTAAAACTGAAATGAAACTAGATGATGCCCAGACCCCATGAGAACAGTTTAGAGCTGTTATATTTAAGTGATGAATATGGGTCTCTATATTATAAGGAGAGATTCAGAAAGGTTGGAATGGCTGCTAAAGGAAATATAGTAAATTAATGTAAATTTGTAAATATGAAGAAATGCGCACATCATGTAGTTAAAATGATATATTTTGATCCACTGAGGGCATTATGTTTATAATGTTATATTTTTGAAATTTAATGTAAACTTATTTTAATCTGTGTGATCAATTCTATCCACATGGCAAGAAACAATGTGGGGAGATAGCAGTAAGACTGGATACTCAAACAGACTTGGGTGATATAAAGTTTATGAGGGGAGGGCTGGAACTTAGACTGCTGTACTTTTGAATGCTTTGATGATCACTGGTCTCTGAAAAGTTTGAAAGACAATTCTTCATCCATAACAATCTGGTTGGTGCTTAAATGCACTTAAATTATAAATTCATACTATATGTCATGATTGTTTGATCTACAGACTCATAAAGCATTTTATTTGTTGGCATTACAATATAATTTTAAGAGTACATTACCAGGGTTTGTTTTAGCAAAAAGGATTTGCAATATAAAAATTGTGAGTGAAAAGAGAAGGTATACAAAGGAAAACACAATTCAATCTGTATGAAACCAAACTAATGACCCTGCTGGGTCAATTTTAGAATAGCTTTCAACTTTCTGCATCCAAATTGCGAAACAATACCTCTTTTAGAAAGAAGAACAAAGGGGAAAAATGTGGAACACTTACTAACAGCTTCAACTAGGAAGATCACAGCATAGCTGATAATTTCTTTATTCCTACAAAACACTCTTTTGATGAATTAATATGATTTGCACACTTAATACGACACAATGTATTAACCATAGATATTTGTTTAAAAAATCGGAGTGACATGCTATTTTAGGTAAGGCAGCATGGAACATGGAATTTTTGACACTCAAAAAAAATGAGAAACATTCCTTGTAATGAGGTACAACTGAGAGGTATGAGCTCTAAAATTGCTTTTATGAAGAAGGTCTTTAAAAGCTGTTTATAAATTCCAAGATGTTGGTGTTTTGAACTAATTTGATAAATAGTAATACTAGAGTTTAACTGTAATATGCCTTACTTTGGTTAGCAATTCCCTGTGATATTATCTGTTCCCCTTAACATTTAACACATCTCATTTTGCATAATGCAATCTTCTTTTTTTATTTTTATTATTGGAGCTTTAGTATGTTTCCTACTTTATATACAAATTCTGTGTCTTGCCATTCTACCGAGACAGAGAGAGAGAGAGAGCTGTGTTTATGACTGTCACTGATTGCAAAAGGCACTATGTGAAGATAGTTGCTTCAGGCAAAACTTTCCCTTCCTTAAGCTGTAGCAACCTCTGTACTGGTTCTGTTATGTAAGATGTGAGGAGGAAATATCTTCCAGCATGAGGAATGAGGGTTTTGATCCCCACGTGAAAGCATTTTTTGAAAATCACTTTAGATTAATTTTTTTCAGACTTTAGTGAATTTTAGAGTCAGGATATTCACAGCTAAAATATGAAACTGACAAAGTTAAAAAAATCAAGTATTTCAGATACATTTGAAGGATGAACCATTGTATATTAAAATGTAATATTGCAGAGATATACTTTTACAGTCTTAGCATAGTTAAAAAAGACTTATCATTCACAATAGTCACAACACCTGACACTTATTATTTTTTTAATCTTTATTTTTTGGAGATTCAGTTAGGTTGCCTTAGTTTATGAAGATGGAGAGCTGGGCATTTTTAGGTCCGGTGGTATCTTCTTCTCCTACTATATAATATCGTTATTATGTTATACATCCACCACATTGGCTTGGCTTTTATAATACATATTTGTGTACTTCCCATGCTGGAATGCATTTTCAAATTATTATAATTAGAATAAAACAACTAAAACTAATTGCACAATGCATATTTTGAAGCAACTCATTCCAAATTACTCAGCAAATGTTTCATTAATAATATGAAAAATTCCAGAATTTGAACAATTATTTAGATTACTAGTATTTACTAGAAATTTAACCATAGCAATAATGGGATATTAAATTAAGGTAAATGCGATTTGTCCTGATATCTTATATTTGTCTGTCATATTTATTACAATTAGGTCTAGATTATATACTTTATTTTCATAATGGCTTTTCACTATAACTATTAATAAAATCAATAAATCATGGAGCATGCATTCTGTTACAGTAATACAGTACCCAGGCTCACATGTCATAGCTTCTGAAAATCATTACACTGCTAGTTTAATGGAAACCTGGGTAATGGGCATGCCTTATCATATGATATAATTACTTGTATGATAGTCATTAAACTCTGTGATTTTTATTCTCTGTTTATTCTCCTATTACACCTTATTTTGCCTTTTATTTGCTATTTTTTGAATGGATCTTTAATTTACATAACTGAGTTAAACAAATACTGGGTACAGTTCAAGGACTATACGTGGATAATTAAAGTCACTCGTTATAGGATGGCACAGTGGAGCAGAGGTTAGCATTGCTGCCCCTCAGCACTCAATTCTCAGGTTTAGTACTTAACTAATGTGTCTTCTGTCTGAAGTCTGTATGTCCACTATTGTCACTGTGGACTTCTACTAGGTATCGGCATTTCCCATATCACGAAAAAGTGCTGTGCATGAACTTGCTATCCTGCAGTTTACCCATTTGTGAGCTTATATGTGTGCATGTGAGTGTGTGTGCCTGTGTGTGCATGTGTGAGTGTGTGCCTGTGTGTGTGCGTGTGTGTGTGTGTGTGTGTGTGTGTGTGTGTGTGTGTGTGTGTGTGTGTGTGTGTGTGTGTGTGTGTGTGTGTGTGTGTGTGTTTGTGTGTGTGTACTTGTGTGCATCTTCTCAGATGGACTGACGTCCCTGTCATGGATTACTTTCTCTTCCTTGCACCCACTGATTGGCAAGCTAGGCTCTGAGGTTAATCAGTAACTGGAGAATGAGTGAATGACAAAATCAAATATAGTAATGCTGTTAAGTAGAACATTTCTTTAGTCTGTACCTGTAAGGAACTCTTCATGTTTTAGTTTGAGACAGTGATGTGTGGTTATCAAAGGACTGTTTCTAATGATCACTAATTGATAATATGTAGGAGTTTAGGTTTAGCCATGACTGACTGGAAACAATGAAAAGCATATATTTTGAAATGTAGGAGTAGCTTTCCCTTTTACTTTAGTTTTCATAAAAACAGTGATAAGCATTGTACATACTTGTATAACCTACATTGCTTCCATGATCTAATTAAGTTTCAGTGATGGGACAACCTATAATATCCCACAGGAATGACTATTCCTGCACAAATTGCAGCAATGTCATGTCAACAAAATGCTCTGTATGTAAACTACCTCATTTCATTTGCATGGCACTCAATGGCACTCATCCCTTCTTTTCTCAGGTGAAGTCAGAGGAACTGATATCAAATACAACTTCAATGCAACAGCAGCATCTATCATCCAAATAAGAACCAATTAACAGGTCTTGAAAAAGCACTTAATTCAGGTTGCAGATGCAGACAAATAAACCTTAAGTACCCACCAGGTATGCAAAGAAATAAAGATAAGGACAGGAGTGCACAAACATAAAGTCCTTCACGTCACAAAATTGTTCAAGTTATTTTAATCACAAGCCACCCCCTTAACTCCTCTCTTCTGCTCAAGTCAGAACAATGTCTAACAAATATGCCTTAAACTTACAGCTATAGCATTTTTTCTTTTGTAGTCTCTTCTTCCAGCTTTTTTTCCAGTTAGGGGTCACCACAGTGGATCACCTGTCTGCTCATGATTGGCAGTGGAGTTTTTACAGTGTTGAGTTGCCAGCTAGGCACCCAACCTTCCACAGAAGGCACACACTCATGCCTAGGGCCAATTTAGAGTGTCCAATCCACCTACAGCATGTCTTTGAGATGAAAGCAGAGCACCTGGAGAAAACCCACGCGACCACAGGGAGAACATGCAGACTCCACACAGAAGGCACCCCAGCTGAGGATCAAACCAGAGAACCTCTTGCTGTGAGGTGACAATACTAACCGTTGCACCACTGTGGCCACCCAAGAAATTTCTCTTTTGTAGTCTGAGGAATTGATTCTGCAAGGGTTTCTCAGTGCAGTGACAGTTTTAACACACCTGTGGTAATGTGGGGGGACTCTCGATTCTTCTTGAACTACAAAAGGAAACACTGAACAAAGACCTGCAATTTAGTTACTTTCTGGCTATAGCTGGATAACTTCTAAGTATAGTGTAAAACAAGGTCTGAGCCAAACATAAATGAGGGTGATTAAAGAGAAAATAAGCAGTCCTTTTACAGAAGGTAAAGAAAATAACAGTGACCCTCCCAAACCCCATTATATGTCAATGGCATGGGAATTCAAAGTTACTTCCTTATATCTCGCATGAGTCATGCAAAGCATTATGGGAAAGAAAAAAGCCTTGAGCGAGTACAAGATCACGTTGATACATCAAGCCCCATCGGTAGCCATGCTGTGGAAAACAGGCTAAAATTACAAATAAAGCAGTTAGAGTGATTTTTAGGTGTTAAAATAGGCCAGGAAACAAAGACAGAATGAAAAAAAAAGCTTTTTTTTTTTTTAGTTCTAGGGTGGAGTTTTCCTTTAAAACAGTAATGCTAGGTACCTTCAGTCAGTGATATGAAGAAATTGCATTACCACTGATGTAATAAGCCAAAATCTTCCCTCTATTAAAAGAACACTAGAAAGTTAGAGCAACAATAAGTAATACAACAAAGCTCAAATCATGTTTCATGGTATATATCTTTAGGAATAATATGGAAGACATTTAATAATATGACTTAGAATTTAAATATATGGTATTTTAAACTATTCCAAGGATGCAGAAGTTATCAGTGACATTGCCTTGCCATTATATGCTACACACACAATAATAGGCATCATATTCAAACTACATTTGCAAGATTCACAATCACATCACATTGAAGCTGCGGTGGTGCAGCGGTAGTGTTGTTGCCTCGCAGCAAGAGATTCTCCTGTTCGATTCTCGGCTGGAGTGCCTTCTGTGTGAAATCTGCATGTCCTCCCTGCAGTTGAGTGGTGTTCAAAAGACATGTGTGAATGGGAGTGCCTTTGCTGAAGGTTGAGTGTTGGGCTGGCAACTTGGCACCATAAAAATCTACTGCCAATCATTAGTGGACTAGAGTTCTGTTGTGGCAACCCCTAACCAGGAAAAGACCATCACATTGCCTCAAGGCTGAGTGCAGAGATCCTGCTTTTCCAAAGTTGTTTATGCAAGGTCATTTCATGGCATTTCCTAATTTGAACAGACAGCTTATGAGCTACAGATGATAATCTTTTTAGTAAACAGCTCATGGTGTTCCATTCTAGAGTGCTTATTTTTGATCTGTTATCACATTTGTGGAACACGTTCATCTACTGTGGTATATTCCACATTTCACATTGCAGGGATGTATATATAGAAGCATGTCTGGCACTTTTCATTACTTAACAAATTATTTAACTACTCAAAAAAGAGTCAAGGCAAGGTTCATCAAAGGTACATCCACAGTTTATCCAAGAAAAATCAGGTTAATACAATCTTCGTTGATTTTTTGTGGATAAACTGTGGATGTACCTTTGATGAACCTTGCCTTGAGTCTTTTTTGACTTTTCATTACATTATATCATACTCTAGCAGGCATTGTCAAACTGCATTTTCTGACCATTTCCTAAAGTTATGATCAGTTATGGATAATCACTGACCACAAGGCACAGCATGGGTGTATAACACTGACCACAAGGCACAGCATGGGTGTATAACATGTTCATCACAAGCAACAAACCAAACATTGCTCACCTCTGTACAAGAAAGCATGAACTTCACATTAAAAGCTTTTTTTGCCAAATAAATTAATTAATAAAATTATTTGTTTTAGAACTAAACTGTTTGCTTTAATTTGCTGATGCATGCTTGCTCCATATTTTAGTCATGTCTCTCGCTTATAGAGGTTTATGGAGCATGATAGAATTCTGAGAATCACCACTCTGGAATACTTACCATGATATGCCTGACCACCATTCCTCTTCTAGTTCTGCTGATGATTTCAATATGAGTAACATTATCAACATTGCAGGAGCCATTATTTCAGAATAAGAGGCTGTAACCTAAATCAGTGCACAGGTAAACGTCCCTGGAAGGAAGAATGACAGTGTTTGCTGAATTCTTACTTTAGCTGCATGCTGTTCCTGAATGGTAGTCAAAAATACTTACAAACTACAAAAACTGTCAAATGAACAGCCATGGGATACATACTGATGCATAATAAGGAGGAGCACAAGGAAGCTGGCAATGGGCTTTTGCTCCAAACTACACCATAAGGGGTGAGCTTCTACTAGCGATTTGGGTGTCCATCGACCATCCTGTGGGATGAGATACACTGGCAGATGGACTGCTCACTCATCCTTGGAAGGAGGGATGAAGAACTCTTTGCAACCATGATCTGTGACACTGTGCTCACATATAAAGTATGTATTTTGGCTAGCACCTAGTTACACGTTAGGGTACACATAAAGAAGTGCATACATAAGCCTGATAGCCACACAGCATGCAGAGGGAAGGATACAGTTTTAAAAAGTAAGGTCTTTGGTACTTGTAGGTTACAATTATGCTCTCAACCCATTGCAGCTTAACTCTAGGGGCTACCATCCCTACCACAGGTGTGGTGGCAGTAAAGAAGGTAGTAAGACCCTTGTTCCTCCTGTACTACCTTACTCTTGTGGAACATCCTAAACCTAACCCAGCCACTGCCTCTAACCCCAACCCCTCCACATTATTTTAGCAATAGGGCTACATAAGGTAATAACGCATTTCACATACAGGCACAAACACACACAGCACTAAACATATCACCTGAACTAGCCCTAACTAACACTCACACATGCGCACGCGCGCGCGCACACACACACACACACACACACACACACACGCACACACACACGCACACACACACACACACACACACACAGACTAACTCTTACCCTAATCCACAAACACTCTTGAGCATGCACAAACAATTCTACACCTAATGCTGGAACTTTCTGTATGTCTGACACTTTTGGAATTAGAACAAATCTCCACTTATCTTCATACACCCTCAGCATACACAAAAGTGGAGCACTCGGTGTTCCTACATTCAACATTTCTTTCACTCGAACATGAGTGCTTTTGATAAAAAAAAAAAAAAAAAAAAAAAACAGTAATTAAAAGTAAATTTGACAGGAATGGGCGTACCTTCGTTGAAGGTTGTATGTCAGGGCTGGCAACTTGGTACGTAAAAATCTGCTGCCAATCCTTAGCGGACCAGAGTTCCACTGTGGCGACCTCTAATCGGGAAAAGCCGAAAGATACAACAACTACAGCTGTTTAATCAATGTTCCAAACCATCGAAACACATATCAAGAAGATGTGATCGAAGTTATGATATGTCAAAATGTTAGTTCTGAGATTGCACTACAGTGGGGATTGGGGAATAATTTCGATCAAAGGGTCCCAACCATATGTGGTTCAATGTTTTAGAACATCGCAAAATAGCACAAACAAAAAAGTGATTGTTTTAGAGTGAATCTAAAATGATTGAAAACTGCACAAATTAAAAGTAATGTTTTTGCAAGGGACAAGCCTCCCTGCACCCCCACACCCCATGCTAATTATATATTCTATATATAAAGATCTCACAACAGCAGGGCAAGAGCAAATTCCCTTATGCAGCTGCACCATGATCTAATACAAAAAGCTGACAGCAAGAACTCCATAGAGAAGAACATTCACTCATATGAGCATTCACTCTTTTACACCACTAAAAAGCACTCGCTGACATAACTGTTCAACCATCTAGATTGCAACCATATACAAAGCATCTACAATACACACACACACACACACACACACACACACACACATGGCTAACTTTCCCATTTCCATCTCTGCTCATTTCCCTGCTATAGCAGTTATTTTGCTGTACAATTTCGCAAGCCATTCTAGAAGGTATAGCCCCCCCCCTCTGCCTTACTACTTCTTATCTTATTACTGGTACCACCTTTACCACACTCACTACTTCTCCGTGTTTTTATCTAGTCCCATGTTCCCTTTTACATTCTAAGCTTCCTGTCCACCCACCCTTTATTCCCTGCCCTCGTTTTCCTCTATGCACCATCCCGTTAATGTACTCCCCTTGTCCTGTCATCCTCTGTGCTCTTGTTATCAACCAGCACACCTCTCCTGAAACAGTCTGACTCTCCACCCTTTCATCTTATTGCCACCCATCTCATTTTCTTTCCACCCCAAACACACAAAATGTCCACTTTTTATCAATATACTTTCCAAACACCCTACTCCATACCATTCCAACTTGCTCCTGTACTTCCCTTACATTTTTACATGCCCACCACAGACGTATTTGGTCTGCATTTCCTTTGCCTCACCTTTATCGATTTGCTTACTTCCCCATCCCTCTTTGAATATTTTAATGGTGTCCTGTACAATCTATAGATCATCTGCCAATGGATCTCCCAAACTGGACTAACCTAGTTTAACACCCTGGGCATCTCCCAAATCCCTTCCCACAATTTATCATCCTTTTTGCCATCTTCTCATATTCATCTGGCACTCAGTCAAGCCAAAGCTTCCCTTCTGACTTTGACTCCTGTTTGTAAATATATTCCATCCTGGTCTTCTTCACCGACTCCCTTTTCCATTCCTTTCCCTATTCTCTCCATCTCATTGAATCTTCTAAATCTCTTTAATGGTACCAATCTTCCCTAAAATAGCCAGTCTCCCAAACCTCTTCTGCACCGCATCAAAATCTAGCGATTTCCGTCCCCGTTCCTCTACAATCAAATTTCATGTGTTCTTATGCCTATGTTTTCTCACCTCCTTACTATTCATTGGCTAGCTCCAGCATATATTTATCAGTATTATATTTCCTGTCCGCTATATGTGTGTTTCTATAACTGAAGTATCTCTTCAGCATGTTATCTTTAACTTCTTGAATATTCTCTCACACTGCCCTTTCCTACTTTCTTCCCATCTCAATCATTGTCCTAAATGTACGGCCACTCAATATTGCCTAAAATCCAGTGCCACCCCACTCTCCCAAACATTCTTTTACTCTCAGCCTACTTTTTGCAAACCTTCCTCTTTACTCCCCACCTTATGCATCTCTCACGAGTCTTTTGAATTTCTCCTACCATTTTACTTTGTAGATTAATATGGAGGACGATTAAACTTTTCAACTATCTCCATCTCGTAAGCATATTAACCTTCCTTTCCCATGCAGCCAGCGTCTTTTTGTTTAAAACGTTCTCCTTGATTTCCTTCACTGGCCCATATACGTGTAACCCCCCCCCCCCCCGTTTTCCCATAGTAACCTTATTTTTACTCTACCTAGTTCCCCTAATTTTAAAAGTACAGATTTCTTGGAGTGAAAACATAAACCTGACTCCTCCACTGACCTATATAAATTTTAAAATGGTTAGAAATATAAGTAGACATGGAAACAGGATAGAATTGTAAATGCCTACTTGTTGTTTGGTATTCAGCAAGGAAAAGGTAGGCAGAATAGCACTGGATTACTAGGGAATTGCACAGCGACAGTTGTGTGAGCACAATTAAGCTTGACATCACCAAAGTCTTTAAACTGGTTCCCTATCCCAGGCCTCTTGTGGAAATAAGGGAAGGCGGAGCTGGTAGAGTTTACTACCTGTAGACAGGTGGTAAATTAGTTAAAATGCAGTACACAAACAGTAATACCAAATGGAGCTTTGGTGACAAATGGTGACATGGGGAAATTAGTCCTAAGTCCAGCCCTGTTTAATGTGTTCATCTCTGACATCACAAAGGTACAGAAAACTAGAAAAGTCTTTTTTTTACATGACACAAGGGATAATGGATAATGGAGCTGAAGTTTGAAAAGACTCGAAGGATGTTTGAGGGAGAGTATTTCTGCTTCAGCCCTTCCACGTACATGATGATGCACTTGGAAAATGATAACTCTGGGGTGTAACATGCATTTTAGGGACTCAGCCTCAAATCCACAAAACAGTAGAAAGGTTTGAGAGTTTGTATTATTATTAATGCTATTCATCATCATCATCTTCTTTCGGCTGTTCCCGTTAAGGGTCGCCACAGCGGATCATCTGTTTCCATTTCTTCCTGTCCTGTGCATCTTGCTCTGTCACACCAACCACCTGCATGTCCTCTCTCACCACATCCATAAACCTAATCTTAGGCCTTCCTCTTTTCCTGTTACCTGGTAGCTTAATCCTTAGCATCTTTTTCCCAATATACAGCATCCCTCCTCAGCACATGTCCAAACCAACGTAATATTGCCTCTCTGGCTTTGTCTCCAAACCTTCCAACCTGGGCTGACCCTCTAATATACTTATTCCTAATCCTGTCCTCCGTCATCACACCCAGTGCAAATCTTAACATCTTTAACTCTGCCACATCCAGTTCTAACTCCTGCCTTTTTGTCAATGCCACTGTCTCTAACCCATATAACATAGCTGGTCTCACTACCCTCTTGTAGACCTTCCCTTTCACTCTTACAGGTACTCATCTGTCACAAATCACTCTTGACACTCTTCTCCACCCACTTCATCCTGCCTTAACTTTCTTCTTCATCTCTCTTCCACACTCACCATTACTCTGAACTATTGATCCAAAGTATTTAAACTCATCCACCTTCGCCACCTCTACTCCCTGCATCCTCACCATTCCTCTATCCTCCCTCGCATTCACACACATATATTCTGTCTTAGTCCTGCTGACCTTCATTCCTTTTCTCTCTAGAGCATATCTTCACCTCTCCAGGGTCTCCTCCACCGGTTCCCTACTCTCACTACAGATCACAATGTCATCTGCAAACATCATAGTCCATGGGGACTCCTGTCTGATCTCGTCTGTCAACCTGTCCATCACCATTGCAAATAAGACAGGGCTCAGAGCTGATCCTTGATGTAGCCCCACCTCCACCTTAAACGCATCCATCACTCCCACTGCAGACCTCACCGCTGTCACACTACCCTCGTACATATCCTGTACCACTCTTACGTACTTCTCTGACACTCCCGACTTCCTCATACAACACCACAACTCCTCTCAAGGCACCCTGTCATATGCTTTTTCTAAGTCTGCAAAAACACAATGCAACTCCTTCTGACCTTCTCTGTACTTCTCCATCAACACTCTCAGAGAAAACATTATTGTTATTATTATTATTATTATTATTATTATTATTATTATTATTATTATTATTAATATTATTATTATTATTATTAATATTATTATTAATATTATTATTATTATTAATAGTATTATTATTATTATTATTATTATTATTATTATTATTAATATTAATATTATTATTATTATTAATTATTAATATTATTATTATTATTATTGTTATTATTATTAATAATATTATTATTATTAATATTACTATTATTATTATTATTATTATTAATTATTAATATTATTATTATTATTGTTGTTATTATTATTATTATTAATATTATTATTATTATTATTATTATTATTATTATTATTAATATTATTATTAATATTAATATTATTATTATTATTATTATTATTATTATTATTATTATTATTATTATTATTATTATTATTATCATAGTAATATACTATGAGGCTAAGTGCAAAAAGGCACTCCGGAATATAGGTAATGTCTACGGGCCTTTTCAGTGAAGACCATTTGGTCTCAGTCCTTCAGTCCATCAGTCCATCTGATGAATTTTGTGCAAGGGGGTCAAGCTCTGTATCCCTTCTTTTATTTAACTAACTCTGGGTTTGTTAAGCTAAGTAAACAATATCAAAAGGTCTACTCAGTTGGCTTGTTCTGACTGTATCATCTTCAATGAAAGGTCATCAACATGACAATCAAATAGCATGCAGGGATGTAACACTCTGGAACAGGAAAGGATTATGTACCTCTGCCCGTACCTTGTACGACCATAGATGAAATATTGTGTGCAGGTCTAGAGGCCTTACAGGAAAAAAAGTCACAGAACTAAACTGTTTAAGAAATGGCAACTGGATGTGTGATGGGGTATGAATCTACTGGAGCCTTCAAAATGGTATGGGACAGCTGGAAATAGTTGAACAACAAAGTAAGGTTTGAAAAGTATCAGCTATGTATTAGTTGCACAGATAGGCAGACTAGTGAGACAGTTTGTCTATTTTCCATCATGTCATACATTGTTATGTTATGCTACATCATACTGCATTACATTGTGTTTTTACATTTTGTTTGTTAGATTGTGTGATGAAACAGAACAGAGAATGAAGAAGGACTTAAAGAGACAGGGACATGATATTGATAAACAGGCCAGTAAAAGAAAAAACATGTTTAACTTAGAGTCAAGAAAATAATTTTCATTAAAAGGATAGACAATAAATAGGCTGAGATGAAAGAATGGTTAGCAGAGTCTAAGATGGTTGGGATATTTTCCATAATTTAAAAAAATCTGGGTACACTGAGACAGTAGAGACAAAGGAGTGGGGCAGATGCTCTGAGTAGCTGTGACATTTAGGACCAAGATATATGCTACTGTTAGCTTATTGTATTATATTATATTATATTATATTATATTATATTATACAATGACTGGCCATTACTATTCCAAAACGTGCATGCTGATTGGCCAGCATGCCCATTGTAAATCCGACAATATACCAAAGGAAAAGGTCCGGTCGCCCAGACTTTTTTCCGTTGGTATATTGTCCATGTTTTAAAAAAATAAAGCTGTAATCCTGACTCCGCACGTGCGAGAAAGACAGCATGAAGAAAATAGAAGGAAAATCAGGTACGGTATTTAAAATTAAATACACTTAGCTGATTTCACTTGTATTTTCTTCAAGCTGTCTTTCTTGTATGTGCGGAGTTGGAAGCGCAGCTGTCCTACCCCTAAATTGCCACAAACCAATATTAAAAAAAAAAAAAAGAAATTACAGAAAAACGGCCCAACGGAGATCTTCTTTTCTCCATTGCATACTTTCCCGAGCACGGATGTACTGGGTATGCGTGGGAATGCAAGTTCCAAACGCATGCGCAGTACATCAGCAATGGCAAAGAGGAGCTGTTCAGCAGCGGAAGGATAGCAAGGCGCCATTATACAAGGACTTTATTTAAGAAGAGTAAGTATTTTTTACTTAAATAATGTCATTGTATAATCGGAATAACCCACACCTGGGTGTGGGTAATGCTGGATTTACCCATGGTTGTCTTTGTTTGGTCACGAGGGTGAAGCCCGAGTGACCAAACCACACCAACCGTGGGTAAATCCAGCATTACCCACACCCAGGCATGGGTTATTGGTCAATTATATTATATTATATTATATTATAATCATAAAACTTTGCAAAACCATTTTTCAAAGCTTTAAAATGGAATTTATTTTATTATTTGTGTACTTAGTGTTTCATTAGATAATTATATTAATTAGTTTCAGTGGTTACTCCAGCACTGCTGGTTAGTTTGGTCTGTACGCATAGAAGGCTCTATTGAGTGTTTTGACATTTTATAGTAAAATTTTAATGGCAAAATAGCTGTTTTTCAATACATTTTAATTTTAATGACAAAAGTAAGGAAATAGCTGTATTATGAACTTTAGTATGACAATCCTCGGTTTTCAGTGTTTTTTTTTCCAATGAGAATATTTTTAAACAATCATTTTCATGGATAAGTAGTTATTGTTTTAATTCTAACATAATGCCTGCTCAGGTTAATGAAGATTGGTTACAAAACAAATGATTCAGAAGTTATTCTAAACAAGACGTGATTCATATTGTCATTTAGATTAAGTTTTGTTGTATATAAACTTTGATTGACTGATTTTAAGATATGACTGGTTCATTGTCATATAAATATAGGTGTTTGAATATTTTAGGAAGTCTTAATGAAGAATGGATAATGTCTAAAAGCTTATTTATTTGCTAAAGTTATTTTATAGTGTGTGGCCCCCCACCTTCATGTTCTTGCTGATCATTTTATTATTAATGTATTACTATTTTTGTGCAAGGTGCTATTGACACTGTTTTTTATCATTAAAATGAAGTGTTTTCTGTGGAGCAAAGTATTCCAGTGTTTTTACATCCCTCTACTTAACCTAATCAAACTCTAAAGACTCTGCACTTCAGAAGAAAAAAAGACCCCCCAACCCCATATAATCATCTATCAATCAATGTGCAGTTTTAAACAGCCGTACTTAAAACGCAGTTGCTCATTACACAGATTCATGACTTTCTGCTTAGCAAAATATCTATGTTTTTAAAAGACATTGCAACTTTAGTCTGTACTCTGTCATACCTATGTTGGTTGTGGTCCAAATCTGATAGAAGTTTTGCATTTTCCAGCTGCAAAGGACCATTTAATTTGCATTCTCCTCCTACTTAAAGAAGGTCACATCTCTGGAATATGGAACAGTTCCACATTTTATAGGAACATTTTTTTGACCATAATCAGCTGGCAAATACCAGTAAACTGGACTTAGTGTGTGTTAGCAATTGTAAGAGAATTTTGAAAATGTGTGTGATAATTCACAATTCTCATTAATTTTTAATGTCCAGATATTTAATATATCAGAACAAAATAATTTTGATGTTACTCTGAACTGTTATCTGATGGCGGTTTACAGTTTATCAGATGTATCAGCATCATTTCAGATAATATCCCATCCCTGAATATGCAGTACTGCAATGCTAAAGCTGACATTTTCAAGTAAAATGTGACACGGCAAGTCATTTTGTAACTGCAAACTGTTCTTTTTTATTGATAAAAGCAAATAAATATCTGCATCTTTGATACAGTTTAATGAAAACATAAAGTTTTCAGTATTGTATATCATAACTGCTTAATATATTCACATTGATTACATTATTACTTTGGCAGATAAATGTATACTGTTTCAACTTATGAATACAAACAGCAATCATATTTTGATAACTATGTTGTATTTGCAATTCTTGATAAAACAAATATGCATACCTTTGCTGTGAATGTAATGCAATTGTGTTTTGTATGTTGTCAGATCTGAATGGAATTAAGGATACAGTAGCTATGTAATGTACGGATCATACTGAATACAGTCTGAAATCAATTAATATTAATCTTGTAGTACATAGAGTAAGATAATTATACTTGGAAATTGGCAAAAATAAAAGATTTTGAGTACTTTTCTGACATTAGAAAATAGTACATCATATAATAATAATATAACATAGCCCTCAATGCTATAGTAAGATTTGCATGGATGAAATTTGTGGTTAGCATGTCTCTCACTATCATACAGATGTTAACCAGCAGAGAACTACATCAGAAACCTGGCAGCTTTCAAAGCTGTTAGTTTGGGTTGCTGGGCAAACAAAGTGTGACAGAACAAAGTGTCCTAACAACTTTTAAAGCTATTAACTGATTACAGGTATACTTTCTTTCTGTCTGCCATTGGAAAGGCAATACAAAGTGCACCACAGCTTTTAAAGCTGTGAGACACTTTCTGCTCCTATACTTTTTAACCGGTAATACAATTGGGTAGCTAAAACTACTCATGTATTGCAAATGATCACTTTTTTAAAAATGGATTCCAATAACTTCACTTCTCTGGCTCCACTCTTGAGGGTAATTTCTTGGAATCTGTTTCAGAAACACAAAACCAACTGGTTACGACTGGCAACCTGATCATAATCTTCTGTGCTTTGAAACTATAATAAATACATTTTTTAAGATATCACAAGAGAATAATTTGAAAATACATTATGAAATCAGAGTACATTTGTTACTGGGAAATGATTTGTGTTAAGCTTAGTACCTTTTTTATTCTGAGTTACAAAAATGTGTAGTCAACTCTTTCATTTTCTTTAAGCTATTACTTTTTACAGTTTGTCTTTTAGCAGTTGAGATGATGCCGCAGTGGTACGGTGGTAGCGTTGTTACCTCACAGCAAGAGGTTCTCCTGTTCGATTCTCGGCGTGGCTTGGGAGTGTCTTCTGTGTGGAGTCTGCATGTCCTCCCCGCGGTTGGGTAGTGTTCGAAGGACATGCGTGCGTAAATGGACATGCCTTCATTGAAGGTTGGGCGTTGAGCTGGCACCTCGGCGTTTCGTAAAAATCTACTGCCAATCATTAGCGGATAGGAGTTCCGCTGTGGTGACCCCTTACTGGGAAAAACCCAAAAAGACAAACAACAACATCTTTTAGCAGTTGGGGTCTGCTAATCTATTCCATTAATCTGTACTTTAGAAAAAGGTGTACCTGATTTAACTGCAATCAAATTAAGGAATCACTATCTACAAAAGTGAACAAGTACAGTATTTTCTGTGAAATTATTTTGTCTCATTTTTGTCCACAAAATGTCACTACAGAAAACCAATGTATGACAGTGAATATTGATTTGACTGTAGTCAAATGGTTGAAATCCTCTTCAAGAAGTAAATGATGCAATAACCTTTCTGAGGAAATAGTTAATCTTTTTTTATGCACAGGATGTCCTCCAAAATAACTTATTTCTGGTGGGGTAAACCTCAGTTTATGGAAGTCAAGTGAGTCTCTAAATAA
Source organism: Protopterus annectens (assembly GCF_019279795.1). NCBI lineage: Eukaryota > Metazoa > Chordata > Ceratodontiformes > Protopteridae > Protopterus > Protopterus annectens. The sequence continues at coordinate 386,282,489 of NC_056742.1, forward strand.
ATGAAAGCTATAATAAACATTTTCACAGAAGTACTTCAGCTTATTTCAGAAACAGATTATTGTCCAAGAATAATCTGTTTCTGTCAGGATAAACTTTGTGATCAAGTGACAGAAAATCTGTCAAAATAAAGACATTTTTTAAGAAGTGGATATATTTCAACTCCCTTCAAATACCAACTACACTATTGGCTTCCATTCTTAAGAAATGGAGAAAATTTGAGAGGAAACACTATTGATTACAATATTTTAAACAACATTCACACTGATAACACATAGCGACATATTGTGTTAACACATTGTAACACATCGTTTGCCCAAATATCCTGACATATTGCAGATTTTTAATAAACCATTTTCATAGTCCATATATGATTTTTTTATCTATTTTGTTAGTTTGCCAACTTGGTAATTGTTTCCTTTTGGTCTTATAGGTAGACCTGTTGGAGTAAAACCTGGTACTTTCTAGGATTTATAAATCAAAAAAGCAAAACTTAGCTGCAAATATAAAAACTGCTAAAAATGAATGGCTCAAGAAAAGGCAAAAAGTTTATTCAGACATAAATTCAGTCTGAAGAAGTCTTTAGATATAAGATGAAAGTGTTTACTGAATTTATGTCTGAATGAACTTTTTGCCTTTTCTTGAGCCATTCAGCTTTCTAGGATTTATGACATATCTTCAGAAAGGTCAGGTAACAGTATCTCCTCCACCTGAAAACATTTTCAGATGGAGGAGTTTCGTCTTTCCACAGCACTGAAACTGGACCCATCAGTACTTGTCCCAGAATCTGTTTATTGGTAAGAAGCCCTGATGCACGACCATGCATAGTACTATACTCAGATTAGAGTGTGAGACAGGGGAGGTGTGAAATATCTGGGTCTAAAACTTGAGGAAAATGTGAATGAATCAATTATGACAATCTTTCAGGACAGATTAAGATGCTATTAGGACATGGTCTAATAACATTTTTACACTGAATGGGAGAATAAACCTTATTCAAAATGATGATCCTCCATAGAGCGTTATATGTACTTAGGTATCTGTATCCTTTTGGAAAAGATCAGAAATGGATATATAGAGTGTACAGGAGTATTGTGATGAATTCATATGGTGAGAGGGGTTGTAAGATTGTGAAAGCAAAGATTTTCCAGGAGATAGGGAGGATGGGAAATGCCCAATGTTCCCCTCTATATAGTGGTAGCAACTACAGCATGTGTTTTCCGAAGTAAGGTGCATGAGAAGGGTGAAAGGGGAGGACTGGAGCTGGGCCAACAATAAAGCTCAAAACTATTCTAATGTGTATTTTACAGAAATGAAGGAAAATTGTGAGACTTTCATGGACTTGCTCCATATAGGGCTATGGGACAATCCAGTTATTACAGTACGGAGTAAAACAGTAGAATGAAAAGATGACAGTGACAAGGACTTTATAATGTAGGAGACCTTTTCCATATATTGGAAGGCTCCTCTAAGAGGCTTCTAGAGTGGCAGTAAATTAGAGATAGGCATGCACACAGGTAGGTCGATGGTTTCATTATGAAAAGTTGAGGATAGTAGTACAGCAGTTAAATGAGAATGGAGTCAAGGGTTGGGAAGAAGGTGAAGAAGAATACAGGATTACATTAGTTGGGAAAAGAGAAAAAACTGACAGAACTAAATGTGGTGCACTTTATGCCGAGTTAAACATGATTACAAGAAGGAAATGGGGAAACTGAGACTTACATGGGCAGAAAAAAGAAGGTAGCATTTTCTAAAGCATCATGGAATGGGTGCTTGAAAAGAATAGAGGGTGAAATCCATCCCAATAACTTTGCACAAATATATACAATGCCTGCATAGATGGCGTAGGACATCAGTGCAGAATTTGCAGGAATGGCATATGGGAGAAGAATGTTGGAGATTTGTAAGCACAGAAGTAAGTAAACTTCATATGTTTTGGGAATACGATCAAGTTAAGCAATTTTGAGGAGTCTTTATGGAAAGGTAGAGGAAGATATTTGGTAAACAAGTACCTTGTACGTGACAGATTTTAACTCTTAGGGATCATAAGGAAGAATATGGATGGAAGGACTCCAAGAATATTCAAATACTAATTTTTGACAGGATTGATGAGAAACTTCATAGGAAAAGGATGGAGGGATGATTATGAATGTAAGATGGAAAAAAACAGGAACACGCAATATAAAAGCATAAAACTGGTTGCTATATGTGCAGGAAGACAGGGCAGGCAGAGGGGGTTAAAATAGAGTGGGAAAAATATAGGAATGTAATAATGGAGTTTTGAATGCTATAGAGCTAACAAGAAAGTATAGCTATGCCTAGCAACTCATGAAAGAGAAAAGAGGGGCAGTGGGATTGTTTGACATTTTTATGATAATATGAATATAACATATTGTTTTATATTGTATCTTGAATGTCGAATGATGTCCATGTTACATTGCATATTAAGTGATGGCGTGTTTTTGATTGGTACTGTACTGAAATGTTTATGATATAAAACCTCAATAAAAATTATTAAAAAAAACATGGATTTTCTGGTAAATCACTGTGGATTACTGTCAGTCAATAATGCCAGATATTAGTTTCATACTTCTTATTTTTCAGAAAATGCATGTTGATGCAAAACATTTTGTTCTATGAACATTTTAAGTGAGAGCAGCATTTAAAATCTGTCTTGATTTTGGGCTGTTGTACTCCTCCTCATTGGCTTTGTTCTGAATTTTTTGAGCAAAGATGTTAAGAGCTATGGTGTTCATGGTACAACAGTTAGCTAAAATGACAAACAAAATATAGCTTCCTTCTAGTACATGACCTTTAACTCTGTTAGATAAGTAAGTCCTACCCTTATAGGGATATAGTGATACCTAATTTACTTCACAGTATTGCTGTACTATTTGACCTGCCTAGCAGTATTTTTTTATTCTGAAAAGTTATTATAATAGAATATATAAGTTTTCCCTGAAACCCTTTATACACTCTGCATGACTGATCCTTTACTTGTACATGTTAGGATGACTGGACCTAACCCCCAGAAAGTAATGCAACTGCCTGCTACTTGCGTTTAAGCTCATTCACCGACATTCATGTGTAGACCTTATAAATATGCCCACTGGGCTGCTACAAGCCAAACAGGTATTTATGATCCTCTGAAGCATGTGATCTACCAATTATTTTAGTGAATACCTCTTCGTCGAAATCTTTTTAATCAAACATGCTATTTTCAGGTCTTTATTTATCAGACTACATAAGATTGAATTATTTTAGTTGGCCACCTAGCAACACTTTAATTCTGACATCACTAAACTACTCCATAAAAGGGGAACACATACACAGTTCAAACATTAATTTAATATTTAAAATTTAATATTAAAAACAATACTTAAACAAAAATAAAAAGTTATACTACAAATTTTAATTTTCACATTTTCTCAAGCTTGTATAATTACCTTGCAGACCTGTCTGCTAAAAAGTGGTTATAGCCTCGGTAATTAAAAATTGCAAGCACTGTTTCTCTTTTGTATTGTAGGGGGCTACTCCCCCTGCACCCCCACACCCCCTTCAAATTAAATATACCAACTCCGAGATCACACTATGTTGATGAAAAGGGCAAACTAGGAATAGACTATGAATATTCATACTGCCATTGGTATGAATATTAGTTAACTCTCATTGATTATTGCATGCTGGGGGAGGGGTTTAGGTGGTACTTGCTACTATGGATATTACCCTCCTGGTACTGACCAACAAAAGTAATTTTCATAAAAGGAAGTCTGACAATTGAAGACTTTGATAAATAGGACGTTTGCTAGAAAGGGTTCGACAAAGAGGTATTCGCTAAAATAAAACTTCACTTAAATGATATAGACCTGTAGTAACTACCTACCTACAGTCCTCTACTTGACAGAAGAACTACACAAAACTTTCAGGCATTCATCAATGGGCTCTGCAAGTACTGCTCCATTAGCAAAATCCATAAGACGTATGGAATTATGTAAACATTATCACATCCTAAAACTATTAACAAACTATACTTTATCCCTATTGAATATAAATTGCAAGACTTTTCTGATACTGCTTTCCATAACCTAGCTTCTTGCATTTGTAATGTTGTTCTTTTAACCACTAACAACTTCAGCTGTTGCATGCTAAACCTATCCCTGTCCCAGACCCTGACCCTAAACCCACCATTACACATTAACTTATGAAAACCATTTTCCTTTACAGTACTACTACACAAGACATTCAGACACACACACACACACACACACACACACACACACACACACACACACACACACACACACACACACACACACACACACACACCATCATAAACAGCACTACATATATCCCCTAATCCTGGGCTCTATTACAGGTTTTTTATAGCTGTGAGCTGACTTACTATATGATTAGCTCTCACTTCTTTTTCTGCAGCAATGTAATGACTTGTAAAGCCTTTTACAACTGTTTTGTGATTTGCAGTATGGCTTTTTAGTACCACGTGTAGGATGATGTGATCTTAATTTTAGATTCTTGGAATGTTAGAGGCATTCAAGATAAAGCGAAAAAGTCACTACTATTTCATATGATCTTTAAATCACAGGCTAACATTTGTTTTATTCAAGAGACCCATATTTCACGTATTGATTGGAATAAAGAGTTAAAAAAATGGATCAAAAAGATTATAGCTTCAGGTGACTCATCTAACTCCAGAGGTGTAGCTATAATCATTAAACAAAAATTCATTGGGAATATTATTGATGAGAAATTTGATGATGAGGGAGGTGGTGCTTATTTACCGCTTCTATTGCTGGTTTGGACAAACCCTTATTAATTTTAAATCTATATGGCCCATGTAATTCACAACATTTGTTCATTTTAAAAATTTACAATATTCTTGCATCCTATAAGGATCATCATATTATAGTGGGTGGTGACTGGAATGCAGTTATAAACCCTGTAATTGATCGTTCTCGGCCCACTGTCACCTATAATCTTCAATCTACTCTGGCTATAAATGATTTGATGACAGAATATAATTTAATAGATCCCCTCCGCACTGTTAAAAATATAAACAAGAATGATATATATACTTATTATTCTAAGTGCTATCATTCATGGTCCAGATTAGACTTCTTTCTAATTTCAGATTATATTTCAAAATATATTGTGGACTTTACTACAGAACCCAGATTCTTTTCGGATCACTCAAGAATTTCACTAAAATTGAACATAAAACCCAATATCAAAAATAAAACTATGTTTAATAAGTGGACCTTAAATAATAACTTATTGTCAAATGAAGATATTTGCAAACAAGCTTCAGAAATCCTAAATGAAATGGTGAATAGTCTTGAATCATCAGACATTCCTTATGACATACAATGGGCTGCATGTAAAGCAAGATTAAGAGGTTTATTTATTAGTAAAGCTGCTTTTTCAAAAACAATACTTTAAGAAAGAGAAATTCTTAAAATCAAGAATTTCTTCGTTGGAAAATCATCTTAGTCTGAACTATGATGCTACTTTAGAAAAACAAATTTTTGATTGTCACAAAGATTTAATTCTGCTTCACCAAAATAACCTCTCCTTAGCTGAACAAAAGTTACTTGCTTCATATTCAGAGTGGGCCCAGGTTCCATCTAAATTGTTAGCGAGAATTATTAAAGTTAACTTCAGAAATCCAAATATTACATCTTTATCTTATAATAACAGATTATATAATACTGATGAAGAGATTATTCAACTTTTCACCTCTCTTTACACTGAGTTATATTCAGGTTCTTCTAATTCTGTTAAAGATAATCACTCAAAACTCTTTTTAGACTCTTTGCAGTTCCTAAACTTAATGATAATCAGCAAAACTACTTTCTACTCCTATATCGGTACAAGAAATCTCGGATTCAATAGATAATCTTAAATTGGGTAAATCTCCGGGACCTGATGGTTTTACTCCAGAATTTTTCAAAACTTTCAAATTGGTAGTTCTTCCCTTTCTATTTAAAGTTTACAATCATATAAGAGTTAATGATATCTCTGATATTCATTGGAACACATCAAAACCATTCTAATTCTAAAAATAATAAAGATAAATCTGACCCAGTAAATTATAGACCCATTTCTTTAATTAACGTGGATATTAAGATTCTGTCATCTATTCTGGCTAACAGATTGAAACGGATTTTACCCTCAATTATCTCGTCAGATCAATCAGGTTTTATGTCTCAGAGACATGCTTGGGATAATACTCTATCTTTAGAGACTATACTTCATCTCATTAAGAAAAATCCAAACCCTATATATGCTTTGATTATAGATGCATCAAATGCCTTTGACAGAGTATGTTGGAACTTTCTATTTCAAACTATGTTATGTTTTAATATTCCCTTATTCTTTATAAATTTTTTAAAAGTTTTATACAATAATATGTTTACTAGACTATACATTAATGGTCAATTTTCTGCTCGATAAAGATCACTAAAGGAACAAGACAGGGTTGTCCATTGTCCCCTTTTCTTTTCAACATTTACTTAGAACCTTTGCTATTGTTTATTACTCAAAATACTTTTCATAACATCCCTAGAATTCTTAATACTAATATTCATTTCTCTGCTTTTGCAGATGATTTAGTAATCTACTTTCAAACTCCATTATCTGATTACAGAAAAATAATGAATTCTATTGATTATTTTTCTTTGGTTTCCAACTATCTTTTAAATTCTACAAAACTCATATTTTTCCCTTAAATCATTTAGCACACAAATCTTTTTGTTTCCAGACGATCATTTTCAGTTTACTTATAATATAAAATATTTAGGAATCAATTTAGAACACAATAATAAATCTTCCTTTCAAAATAATATTAATAAATTATGGAACTCTATATTGTCTGATATGGACAGATGGAAGCATCTAAACCTTTCATTTCTTTCAAGGGTGGCCATTATTAAAATGAATATTCTGCCTAAATTTCTTTACCAATTCTCATCATCTGATCAGATAATTTCAAAAATTTTTTGAGTCTGTAAATAAAGCTTTGGCAAAATTCATATGGTTCCCTAAATCTGTTAGAATTTCCTATTCTAGATTGGCATTTTCGAAGGACAAGGGAGGTTTGGGTTTACCTAATCTTTATCTCTATTATTTGATTGTCTCATCCAATAAACTTCTTACTATCTCTAAATTCAATAACACTTCTTATCCAAATCACTCTTTATGGATAAAATTATGGTATAATTATGTCATTTCTAATAATTTAAATCCTGAAGCTATTCCTTTATCTCTCTGGATAGTTTATTTATTAAAAATATATCTACAGTATTTAAACAAAAGATTAGAGATTTCCAAACCTTACTCAAAATGTGTAAACTAGAAAAGATCTCGCACCATGTTCAGCCAATTCATCTAAACCCAAATATATTATTGGACAATAAACTTTTGAACTTAACAAACTATCCTTTAATTAAAAATCTAAAAGTAGGAGATGTTTTGAAATATCTTGACTTGCCTTTATCTGACTGGCGTAAATTATTGAAAGTAAACTGGAATTACTCACCAATTCTTACACAACTAAGAGCAATAATTAAAAACAAATTTGCATCTCTGGTCCTCATAGACTCACAATTGAAAAACCTTAACACAATTATCAAAATACTTTCATCATCTGATAAAATGCTCTCAAACTCATATAAATTAATTAATTCTTTAATGATGGACCACAACTGTCTTTTATCTAATGTTTGGTTGAATTATAATTCCCAGTTGTCAGAATCTCAGAAAGTCCTGGCTATTAGACACACTAAGGAATTTATCCCTTTTAAAAAATTAGCATACACACAATTAATGATTAATAATGATGCCTACTTTACCCCAATCAAATTAAACAAATTTAACCCAAATAAGTCCCCTTCGTGTTCATGCTGTTCTCATCCCCAAGCAGACCTCCTTCATATTCTATGGTATTGTCATTTTCTCACAGATTGTGGACATCTTTGAAAGTCAGACTGCAGAAAATGGGATATCAAAATCCACGTTGACGGGAATTTGCTATTCTACATATTCCATTGATTCATCTTTCAAAAGTTGATATTCATGTTATCATTTTTATTTGCTCATTACTAAAACTTTATATAATACAAAATTGGATTGATCGTTCTAAATTAAAATGGGTTACTTTCCAGAAAATGGCTTTTAAATTTATTGATGCTCAAAGATACTTAGGTGGAAGTCAAAAAAAAAAAAGCTATTAGAAAGGTTGTGTTAGAAAAGGTTCTAAACATATTAAATAGTTAATGTTAAATATTTTTTTTTTTTTTTTTTTTTTTTTTTTTTTTCTCTCAGGTTGCCTAACTTGTATATAGTGTACATATGGTGTATGTTTTATTTCTAAATAACTTATCAAAATCTCATGAAGGTTGTTATCACTAGATGAATTGTTATATGTTCATTTATGCCTTCTTGTTATGTATAATCTTTTAATTGTCTTGCTATTCATATAATTAATAAAAAATTTTTTTGAGGAAAAAAAAAAAAAATTTTCAACAGCAAGATTCATATATAAGAACCTCATCATAATAAGGATCCCATAGCAAGGGTTTTACAAAAGAGCCCCACTATGATTAACATTTTTAGAGGGCAGTTAGTGTGATTTATGTTTTACTAAATTATTATTTATGTGGATTATAGGCACAACTCTTTTCTGTCATGAATGTATTCTCTGAATATATCTCCTTAACACACATGATAACAACTTGCTAGCAAACTTAATGAGACACATTTATCTCTTTTTTGAGGTAATAACTTAGGCATGTCTCTCTTTCAGAATGAATTTGTATTAAGCTTTCTGACAGCTGGATGTTTCAGTTTAGATGCTTATCACTATAAGGGGTCCCCTGCCTCAGCTGCATAGAGCACAGACCCTAATACTGAGGCATTTTAACTTGGCACAGGCATTCATCAAACGAGTAGTGATGAGTTTGTTAATTTTGTCCAGTGCTAAAACTTTTTCTTGCATTTCTCTGCACTTCTCTACAAATATTAGACTTCAGTAAGTTCAGAGATTACCCCAAATTCTTATTTAAAATCAACATTATCTGCTTTATGTTAGTGGTTATGTGAATTTATTTTAGATAAAAAAAATGTTTTGTACCACTTATTATTATAACTTATAGCCTTAATACCTTTATTGAAAGTTTGAATGGATCTCTTTTTTCCTCCATTTGTGGCTGGATGATATGTAGTTGTTATTAAGTACTTACTGCTGATTTGTTTAGTGACAAACATGTTAGAGGTAAGCTGTGGCCTAGTATCTCTGCATATCAGTTCTAGCAGACTGTTCTTCCTGAGCAGTGTACGTACAATGTAGTAATCGTCAGAGAAGGGATTCATTCCATGCAGACTACCTCTGCCACTTGATTACAGTATGTGTCTGTGTAATTAGAAACATAGAGTCTATGAATGATCCTACAAAATCAGTGTAGCTACATTTCCATGTTGATAGTCATTCTTAAAGGTGTATACATAGTTGCAGAAATGTATTATGAATCATCTGTACAATCCCTTATTATAATGTCAGTTTGTTTGCCAATATATGGCCTTATTACGATACTTAAAGCACAGCACTTAATTTTCCTAGATCCTAAGTATCCTTCATGTACAGTATTCAACATTCTGCAGCAATGCAGTGGGAATCTCTGGTAAACAGACAGCCATGACTTCCTAGCTATATCTATGGGCTACAGTAAATCTGCTCCTTTTGACCACCATTTTGGAACAACTGAGACTAAATTTACTACAACAGGTTAAGTGCCCTCATCTTATAATTTCACATAAGACATTCTTCATAGCTAAAGATATTACACCAAATATTTAAATAATGGACCATTTAAAATAATATGATTTCTGTTACGAAATCAACACACCTTGAAACAATTTGTAGATAGGACATCACATGAATATATCTATAAAGTAATGATAAACATTTGAAATGTTTTTAAAATGCAATGAACCATTCCCAAATCTGGAAACAATTTTTGAACTAGTATAAACAAACTTATAGCCATTGCTTTGTATCCTCTTTTGTTAGACAGTCATCAAGGCAATGGCACCCAGCCACTGTCAAAACTATCAGACAGATGAATGTTGCAGACAGGCATTTTATAAAGGTTCTGTGTGCTGAGTTCTAGCCAGATTAAATGACTTTGAAATGGAACTGGTGTTAGCTTACAGTGAATGCAAGGAACATGCTCTGTGACTTCCTATTAGAGGTCTATAGCCTGTTTATCCATGGAGATCAGCCAAGCATCCTGGTTATGGATTCATAGATTCATGGATATTTCAAGGCCACTGGGTGTAAGTACCATTCTCACCTTCCAAGTACATCCCCCAAGCAGCATCCTCTTTCTCTAGGAGGGCCATACCAGTCAATCCTGAAGTAAATTTGTGGATACTCATCCAGTACTCATCCAGTCATCTAGTTTATGTTTAAAGAAGATAATGAGTCACACTGCTTAACATGCAGGGAAAGTTTGTTCCAGATGTTTGGGATGTGCTGGGTTAGACTGCTTAACATGCAGGGGAAGTTTGTTCCAGATGTTTGGGATGTGCTGGGTTAGACTGCTTAACATGCAGGAGAAGTTTGTTCCAGATGTTTGGGATGTGCTGGGTTAGACTGCTTAACATGCAGGGGAAGTTTGTTCCAGATGTTTGGGATGTGCTGGGTTAGACTGCTTAACATGCAGGGGAAGTTTGTTCCAGATGTTTGGGATGTGCTGGGTTACACTGCTTACCATGCAGGGGAAGTTTGTTCCAGATGTTTGGGATGTGCTGGGTTAGACTGCTTAACATGCAGGGGAAGTTTGTTCCAGATGTTTGGGATCATACCTCTCAACTGTACAGATTTTCACAGAATGTCCAGATTTTTGCCTCATATTTTTGGTCTGTTCCTAATAAAATTGGTGTTTTTTTGACAAATCACTGGGGTGGTCTAAGGGTTAAAGTCATTAATTAATGACATGCACTGGAGTTTCAGACTTCATATCCTTCAGAAAAATGCATGCTAACACAAATCCTGTTATTCTAGCAACTTTTAAGTCTCTAAGAGCAATATTTAAAATGTGTCCCTATTTTTGGGTCTTTGTCCCCTGTTATGTCAAGCTTTGTCCAGATTTCTTGCACTAAGAGGTTGAGAGGTAAGTTTGGGATGTGCTGGGTTAGACTGCTTACCATGCAGGGGAAGATTATTCCAGAGATTTGGGGGTACTGGGTTATAAACCTGTCCCTCAATCATGTTTTATTTATCTGTTGGTGAAGATTTAGGTCCCTGGTTCTAGTACTGGTGGAGATATTGGACAGTCAGATCTCTAATGGAGCAGTAAGCAAGACAGAGAATTCCCTTCAAATGCCTACAAGACACAGAATTAAGGAATAGAGTCTCCAGTCTCTCTTAGTCGCTCAGAGACTTTAGGAACCTCTGGGGTCTTTCTAATCATTTGATATGTTTTGTGGGATACAACCCAAAGGGGGCATAGTACTCAATATGTGGCCTGATCAATGCTGAGCAGGAACCTTTTGTGTTGACAATGTAAAATGATTTTGCTACCATAAAACATATTTAGATGGCTTACATATAGACTAGAACTCCACTGACTTTGCTTAATAGGAATTGTGATGTAAACTGTAATAAACTGAAAATGTCACTTTTTCCAAATGGAAAATGTGTGAAAAGTGAATTGCCTATATTAGAGCATTGTCAAAGGAAAACATTTATGTAGATAATTGCTTAAAAATGAAAGTAAAACTTTGTTGTACTTGCCTGTTCAGTAAAATGTGTATAAGGAATGTGTAAAATGATATTTTTAAAAGTGAAACTAACCCTTGCTTCACATTGGGTACACTGTTACAAAGTTTATTTCCCTTTTGAAGAAATGGTCTTGGGTCACATGATGATGCCTAATTTGGACAGTAGCATTTTGAAACATCCTTCCTTTCACATATGAATATATAACTGGAAACTAAAGGCTTCTTCTAAAATTCAGACTAAAGCCATAAGGAATCCTGTTTGGGGATTTCTATATAGAATACTGTATTGTTATAGGAGGTACTACAATCCAGATATCTGACTTGTTTGCTGGAGACAAGGCTCAGTTTGTGATTTATCTGCTTATAAAAACTCTAAGAATTTGTTCTGTTTCTGTATACCAATAGTAAGGGTATGGGTTGTCTTTGTAGTTAAAACAGTTAGGAGCTAATGTATTTTATGAACATTATCTATCATTTCAAATGCTCAATTTCAGTTCTGTGTGCAAGATATTTACTGTTTGTATATTTGTTTGCAAAGTAAATAACTTATTTACTTCAAGTAAATAATTTCATTATTAACTTTGAATATTCATGACTGCTGGTTTATTTACTAGCGTATGGGTTTACATATTTTATCAGTCTACCTACAGCAATGTTGCACCTTCCCGTTAAAGTGTGATTAGTCACAGATAATTGCAATTATTTAAATATTTAAAACTTGGCTTATTTTGTAAGGGTAGGCAGTCAAGTATACTGTTGTTAGTTTTAGCTAACTATTGTTAGTGTACTGTAAGCATGGGGGGCGTATTGGTGCTGGATGTTTTATTCCAGACCTGTTCTAGAAAATATTTATAGAATATGTGTCCGTAAAATAATTTTGTTAAACTTTTAATTACTTTTGATAAGATTGTACAGGAAGGCCCTATGATCATTTTGAGGTAGGTGAAATCTCGCAGAGCCAGTGCATATAAATTTGAGTTGCAGCTGGACAGTGTAAAGTCCATTTGGGTGTAGTAGGGTACGGCTATTATTCAAGGCAACATTGCATATTTACCACACCCTTAAGGCCAGTTGGCCTTTGTATGTTAATTGATACCAGTTGAAGGATTCAAACTTCCATGTGGCTGGTTGTGTTGCACAAATATATTGATGGCAATGGTGCAGGGGTTAAAACCCATGGCCCATATCTGTCACAGAAAATATGACACATTTTGCATGAACTCTTTTCATCTGGCCTTGAAAAGGTACTTGAACTGTGTTTTTGTGTAGAAGTTCTGTAACCTGGATTATAGTCAGATGTATTCCTTGATAATGTTTCTCAAAATTTTTTTTTTATTTTTCAAATACATTTGAATGAATTCCGTAGTATTTATACATAACATCTTAAATAACTATGTACACTATTTACATTACCCTGACACTATAACAGATCTTAATGTATACCGTTACTTTATAAGTATGTCCAATCCGTTATCAGAGTGTCTGAGCAATTATTGTATAGTGTCAATTAACGATAAAACTTTTCCCCCAAGGGTTGTTGATAAATGGCTTTGGATAAATTCTTAGTTCTTTAATTTTCATTTCCAGTAATGTTGTGGTCTTCAGTAGGCTGTAGAAGTCTTTCAAAGTTGGTATTGTGTTTGTATTCCATCTTCTTGTTATACACTTTCTTGAAATTGCAAGTATAGTCCATACTAGATACATGTTTGGCCTATTCAAATGAGGACCTTTGTTCACATTTAATAATACAAAAGCTTTAGTTAAATAAAATGATTCATTAAATAAAGCTTGTAGAAAGTTATTAATACCATTCCAAAATGGCTTAATTTTAACACAATCAAAGAAAATGTGGTTCCAGTCTGTATTGTGTACTTGCTTACATCTCCAACATATTCCTTTTATGGAAGAACTAATTTTACTGATTCTGTCTGGGGTTAAGAATGCTCTGTGCAAGATATGGGTAATCTTTGATGTTCTAGAAATGGCTATGCCCAAAATTGAACTGTGTAATAGTAAAATGGCTTCAAGAACTATTTTTTTAATTGATTGTTCCAAGTGTTTCATAAATCTGATAGTCATTCCCCTCATGTGAACCTCCTTGAGCAGAATGAGAGTCTGGAAGGAATATGGGTTACTTTAAAGATTAGTGTTTTACAGAATATCAAAAGGTAGATTTTTAATACTGTTTCATGTTGTATTTATTACATTTTTCTCACTAGAATAGTATGACTGGCCTAAAAATGACACATTTTCAGTGGAGGCCCAGGGAGAAAGTTTCCAACATTAGTAACTAAGATCACTAGATGAATGAATTTTATACACTATCTGTAAAAATATCTGTAAAATATCTGTAAAAATTAATAACTAAGAACACTAGACAGTACCATGCTAATAGTATACATATCTAGTACAGTGATAATATTTTTGTACATTATATATATGTCTGTTAGTATGGAATAATAGAATGTCAGAGATTAGGAAGTATCTTCAGCTGCAGAGCTGTATAGATAGCAGGAGATTGTAGAAGACGAATAGGAAGACTGGAAGAGATAGGAACGAATTATAGCAAATAAAGTAAATTACTAGGTGACAAACTAGGTATAGGAATGTACAGCTAACGTAATGAGTAGCTTATAGAAAGGGGTGGCACAGTGGTGCAGTAGATAATGTTGTTGCCTCATAGCAAGAGATTCCCTGGTTCAAATCTCAGCTGGGGTGCCTTCTGTCCCTGTGTTTGCTTGGGTTTCCTCCAGGTGCTCTGGTTTCCTCCCATATTCTAAAGAAATTCATAGGCGGACTGAACACTCGAAATTGGCCATAAGTGTGAGTGTGTGGTACGGATGAACTACCATGGCAGGTCTAGCCACCTTGGCGTGTAAACATTGGCTCTAAATGATTTTCACTGTTGAAGTGACACCCTAACCCCATGTGAAAAAATGGGAAAATAGGGTTGTGGATGGAAGGATAAATTATTTATTTATGTTATTTAGTTTACATTTGTTTATCGCGAAAGTCCAACTGGACACAGGTTCTTTTTCAGCGGAGGCCTGGGTTAGAAATGCTCCATATTTAATTAATCAATCGTAAAGCAATGTGCAACAAATGACAAAATACAGAAAATTAAATGATAAAGTACAAAAAATAGTACAGAAGAATAGCAAGTAATACAAAAATAGCAAGAAGTGCACAGTAATACCAAAGAATACAATCTTATACAAAGAAGGAACATTTGAAAGTGGTTGGTAGCTACTGAGGAAAGGAATTTGGACTATCAAATCGGGTTACAGAGACAGAGCCAGTAATTTGAAAGATGTGTTTTGAGTACCTTTTTGAATTGTGGAATAGAGCTGTTGGAAACGAGAGCTTGGGAGTTTATTCCACAATTTGGAAATGTAGTGTGAAAATAATGATTCACCGGCTGCGTTGTTTGCTTTGGAGACCTGTAGGAGGGATTTGTTGGAAGAGTGGAGATATCCAGAGGAGCTGTATGGCTCTAGGAGGTTTTGAAGAACTGGAGTTTTATCTGAGTGATGGAGGATTTTGTGAGCGAAGTTTAGTTGATTATAGTGCATTAATTGTGGAAGTTCAAGCCACTTTAGTTGTTTAAGTGATGTGCATTGATGGGCTCTATATGAAGCACCAGTTGCAAATTTGGCTATCTTATTGTAGCAGGAATCAAGTTTGGCGAGGTCTATTTTACGGAGGTTGGTTAGTACTGGGGAAGCGTATAAGAGAGTAGACAGGAAGTGAGTTCGGGCAATAGTAGATTTAGCATTCTTAGTTAGGAATTTATTGTTCCTATACAACAGACCGAGTTTCTTATGGACCTTTTTAATGGTTTGGGCAATATGTATATCGAATTTCAGGTTGTTGTCTATTTCAACACTAAGCAGTTTTGTGTGGGATGAGGGGGTAATGATGGTTTTGTTTTTGGATAAGATTTTGAAAGGTGGGGGGGTTGACATGAGAGAAGGGGGTTTTCTCTGGCTGAAAGAACAGAAGTTTTGTTTTGTATGGATTAAGGATGAGGTGGGATTTTTTGAGCCAATTTTCGGCCAAAAGGAAAGATTCTTGGGTGTGTTTGTGAAGAATTTGAAGAGAGGAGGCTGAGCATATGAGAGCTGAATCATCAGCGTATTGGACTTTGGTGGCATGAAGTGTGGACGTATGGAGTTGATTGGTAAAGATAGAGAAAAGTAGGGACCCCAGGATGGAACCTTGGCGCACTCCTAAGCCAACTGGAAGGAGGGGGGATAGTTGCTGTTGCCATAGGGTGGCTTGTTGATATCCTGTAAGGTAATTCTGGAACCAGGAGATGGATAAGGGATAGAGGTTTAGAGAGGAGAGGATGTTTATTAATTTTGGGTGGTTAATCATATCAAAGGCCTTGGATAGGTCTAGGAAAATGGCAGATGTATATTGGCCATTATTCCTGTGATGGTTAAGTGTGTTGGTAAATGGCATCAGGGCTGTGGTAGTGTTAGGAGAGTGACAAAAGTCGTGCTGTGTATTTGTAAGCAATTTGTCTCTTTGAAGGTACTCTGTGAGTTGGGTATGGATGACTTTTTCAAGAATTTTAAACAGGGGGATAAGATAGCAATGAGGCAATAGTTAGTTAACTCAGTGGAGTTACCTCTTTTGTATAGGGGTATAATATGAGAAATTTTCCAAATAGTGGGGATTAGGTACTCAGTGACTGATCTATTTACTAGAATGGCTACTGGGTAGGCTATACCTCCTGCTACAATCTGAAGAAATTCTGCAGGGAGGTTATCAGCTGCTAGGGTAGTTGGTTTGATTTTTTGAGTAGTTTTTTGATTACGTTTATAGAGACTGAATGGAATGAGAAGAGGAGGTATTTTGTTTTGTGACAGGAGTAGGGTCATTGTTATAGGGTTGAGAGTTTGCGAGGGTTTGGATTGATTCTGTAAAGTAGGTATTAAACAGGGTTGCTGCATTGTCTGTGCTATTGGGTGTTGAAGAAGTGGGTGTAGCTGATTTACTTGGGTGTAGTATGGTATTAACTGCAGCCCAGAATTTTTGTGGATTTTTTTGGTGTTTTTTTTTAATATCATGGAAGTAATTGGTTTTCTCACATATCAGTAGTTTTTTGGCTTTGTTACATAATTCAAGGTAGATTTGTCTTGTTGAGTGGGATCTGTTTTTGTGAAAATGTACCCAGGCCTTATCCCGGGACTTGAGAATAGATCTACTTTCTTTACTAAGCCAGGGAGCATAGTTTGATTTAACTGTAATGGTTCTTGGTGGTGCATGATGATTGAGGATGTCTGGGAAGGTGGAGTTGAAGGAGTTAACTGCTTCATCAAGAGGTAGATGTTTGAGAGTTTCCCAGTTGCAGCGTTTGAGGGAGGAAATTAAGTTATT
Organism: Protopterus annectens; assembly: GCF_019279795.1. Classification (NCBI taxonomy): domain Eukaryota; kingdom Metazoa; phylum Chordata; order Ceratodontiformes; family Protopteridae; genus Protopterus; species Protopterus annectens. The sequence continues at coordinate 386,299,671 of NC_056742.1, forward strand.
GGCATTGGAATTCTTTTTGTCTCTGATTTGATGGTAGATGGTCTGGTGGATTTGATGGGTTTTAGAACGAATGAGAAAGGTTGGCTGGTGGTCACTTAGGTTGTCTGGGAGACATCCTGAGTGGGACATTAGGGATGGGTTGTTGACTAAGATCCAGTCCAATATTGCTTGTCAACTGGAGGCTTTGTCTGTCCTGGTGGGAGATGAGATTAGTTGGGTAAACCCGTGAAGGTTAATATGTGATGATGGATTAAAGGAGGAGCATGTTAGCCAGTCAATGTTGAAATCACCTACGAAGATTGTCTCATGGGGGAAGAGAGTTAGACGCCCAGTGTAATATACATTCTATTGTGGTGATATTATTTCCTGGTGGAATGTATCCACCAAGGATATTTGTACTTTTATTGGGGTTGATTTTTAGCCTTGTGAATATTATTTCAGCGTTTTCAAAATCAGGGACCTTATTGTCTATGAGATCAAGTGATAGGTGATATTTAAATAGGATTGCTACAGCTCCTCCTTTCTTAGTTAACCTGTCTTTACGTAGAATGTTGTAGCCTGGTGCTGTGATTTCATTACTGTTAATGTTAGGTTTTAGTCAGGTTTCTGTTAATATAATGATGTCGGGAATAGAGGGAGAGGGTGGCATATAGGGCATGAACTTTGTTAGTGATACTTCTTGAATTAATATTAAGGAGGAGAAGGGATGACTTGTGTCTTTTTTGAAACAGATCAGGAGTGAAAGAGGTGGAGCTATATTGAACATTGTTTTGGAGGATCGGGCCTAGATTGGGGTGTATATCACCAGAGCGAGTTAGTTGGACAGCTACTGGAAAATACTAATATACAACCAAACACCCTAATACTGGGTGATTTCAACTACCCTGCCATTAACTGGGAAAACTACTCATGTACCAACACCTTTGCCCAACGGTTCTTGGAATTCATAAATTCCAATGCCCTGGATCCATAGTCCCACCTGGGGCTCCAATATCCTAGACCTGGTCATTACCAACATGGGAAATCGATGCTCCACACCTATGGTCACTCCCCCATTGGTCAGATCAGTCCATAAGCAAATCACACTTAACATCCACATCCCACCACCACCCCCCAGCAAGGAAACCTCCATAAAAAACTTCTCCAAAGCCAACTTCATGCTACTCAAGTCAGAAGTTACAAACTTCATGACACCCATACAGATGGGAACTGAAAGTTCGACTGCTGAGTCCTACACTAAGGCACTGTACAGGCACATCCACTCATGCATGAATCATGCCATCCCAAATAGAACCAAGATGCTCTCCTCCAAAAAAAAGGAAGCCAATCTGGTGCTCCCCTGCCATAAACAAACTTTACAACAAAAGGAAGAAACTGTTGCAGAAAAGAGGAAAATCCCAGGATGCAAAAAACTCCCTTACCAGCCTCAGTAAGAAGCTGAGATCCCTCATAAAATCCTCCAAAGCTAGTTACGAAAATAAAATTGCCAAAGATTCCAAAGGCAACCACAAGGCATTCTATAACTATGTCAAGAATCTAAATGGCAATGCTCAGATCTGCTGTGAGCTACAACAGAATGGCATTAAATATACTGATCCCAAGGATATTGCCAGTATCCTGGCAGATTTATTCAGTGCCATCTTCACCCCCCTCTCACCTCCTAGATGGCCCATCTCAATACCGGAAGATTGCCAAATTATGGTAATAACAGCCACACAGGTAAAAAACACACTCTCCAACGCTAAGAATACAGCATCCATGGGACCAGATGACATCCCAGGCTGTGTACTACATGAACTACAAAATGAACTGGCACCTCACCTAAGTGTCATGTTTAATCATACCCTCACCTTAGGCTTCATGCCCACTGAGTAGAGCACAGCTACAGTTATCCCACTCCACAAGGGGGGATCCACCTTGGATCCCGGGAACTACCACTCCATCAGTCTGATGAGCCTGATCTGCAAGGCCATGGAACGTATTATCATGGAACTTATAAACAAAGACATTGGCAACCTTAAAACACTGGACCCCACCCAGTTTGGGTTCATGAAGGGCCGGTCTTATCTCCTGAACCTGATTGACTTCTTCCAATTAGTCTTCAGAGCCATGGACGAGGGTAAGGCAGTCCATACAGCCTATCTGGACCTCGCCAAGGCCTTTGACACCATCCCTCACTCTGGAATCATAGATAAACTTACTAAGCTGGGCATTAATCCCTACATCACTTGATGGGTTGCCAACTGGCTTACTGACAGAACTCACACTGTAAAAGTAGCTGACTCCAAATCCAGCTCCAGACAAGTGACAAGTGGAGTACCTCAGGGTTCAGTCCTGGGACCTCTCTTGTTTGGCATCTACTTCTCTGAACAAAGTTCGCAGGTGACTGCAAACTGGGAGCCATTATTGAATCCCCAAATGATATCGATACTCTACAAAAGGGCCTTACAGAAACAGATGTTTGGTGCCAGAGCCATGGGCTCAAGCTCAATGCCAAGAAATGTATAGTTATCCTCTTTGGGAAAAAACATGTACCCTTGAATTACCACATAGGTGGCAGCACACTAAACACCGAAAGTGTGATAAGAGACTTTGGGACACAGGTGGACAGTGGTCTTACCTTCAATAACCACATCACCACAACAGTCAGGAAATCCGTCTATGTGGCACACCTCATCACTAAGGGCTTTTCATCCAGAAAAAAGGAGGTCATTGTCCCACTGTACTCATCCCTCATTAGACCCATTATAGAATACAATGCCCCATTTGGTATGTACCTCTCAAGACATCTGCAACAACTGGAAAGGCCATAGAAATACCTCACTAAAAGAATCACAGGCCTAAAGCAGATGCCCTATGCTGACCACCTTAAAAAACTCCAGCTATACCCTGTCGCATATCGTCTACTCCAATGCGATTTCTGCTTAACATACAAGGCCATGTCAAACCCAGAGCTGCTGGACATGCTACACTTAAGGAAATCCCAATCCCTCAGAGCCACATGCTCCAGGGATCTAAACCTTGTCATCACAATAAACAAAACATGCTGGAGGCATAGGTACTTGACCCAGAGACTCCCCAGACTCTGGAATAGACTGCCCATACATGTCAAGCAGAGCACCTGTTTGGCCCTCTTCGAAAGGAACCTTGATGATTGGATGGGAGAAAGGAAATTCACCCCAGGGATCATGTCAGTCGCCCTGCTAGACAGGGGTCCAGGGAAGTAAATAGTGTGGGAAGAAATAGCCAGGGAATTGTTATGGCTAGGCTTGTATAGGCCCTAGGGCTGATAGCATAGTACCAACCTATGAACCTATGAACCTATGAACCTAGATGTAATAGAAGTTTGGAGATCTTATTATGGAGTTTGGTAAATCTATGGGACAAAGTTGTTTTTGATGGTGGAGATTGTAGTTTGAATCTGTGGTAGATTATGTAGGAGGCATTGAAGAGTGTGGAGTCTATTGCAAAGTATGGTGAGTTACTGGGGTTAGGAAGAGGTGAGGTTTGCCAAGGAGGGGGGGGTGAAAGGTAGTAGTAAGGTCTAGGTGGAGGTTAAAGAATAAAGGGGTATTAGTAGTATGTTGGTGGAGATATGGAGAGCTATTTGTGTTAGTGATTTTTTGATGAGAGTGTGGGGGACGTTGTATGAACTATGTGCAGGTACAGTGTTGTGAGTGTGGAGTGGAGGAAGGGTGATTGATGTGTGGGTTGGGTGAGTGATGGTAAAGGTAGGGGTGGAAACAGGATGTGATGGTAAAGAAGGGGTGGTTACTCTGGAAGTGAAGATGTGAGGTGTGTGAGTGAAGAACTGTCAGGATTGGTTGTTTGTAAGTATGGGTGTGGTTGTGGATAGGTATAAGTGTAGAGGTAGTGGGGGTGGGAATTGGGGGTAGGGTAGGGGAGTGGAGTGAGCCCGAGCGGAGCAGGAAGAGCCAAGAAAGGTAGGAAACTATGAAACAAAAAACTATCTGTAGAATTAGAAATTAAGAGACCAGGACAGAAGTTTTCGTGCAAGAATACTTTAGTATTATGTGAAAAAAAGAAAGTGCAGTCAAGTCTAGGTAAAATAGTTAGCTTAATAAATGTAAAGTATGAGATTTTATGTGTTCTTTTTTAATGGATTGGCAGTGGACTTAGAAAGGGAGGGTCTCAGTATGCGATCCAGTAACCTGTGCTTGCCACTAGCGTTTTAGTGGTTACAAACGTGGAAAAGCAATTATGTCTGCTATTATCAATTTGGGACAGCTGGAATAGGTACATACACTTCAATGTGTGAAGGTAGAGCAGACACTTGGGAACACACTCATTTCCCAGCTAAATATGGTACTGCCAGACTTTTGTGGCTGTTGTCCTCTGTCCTAAGGGGTGTCCGATGTTTTGATAGGGTTAAAACTGCAAAAAAGAGAGAGAAAAGGTTGTAGCTGGGGAGGAACAGAATGATAATAACAATATGCAGCAAAAGGAAGAGTAGGGAATAGGAGAGTAGGCATAACAGTCTATACACACTTACTTAAAAACTGTAGCAAAAACAACAGTAGTACTTATAGTAGTAGCAGTAGTACTTATAGTGGTAATTATAGAAAGGAGCACCATGGAGGGTAAATAGGAGGGAGAAATGAAAGCAAGTGGAAAACTGGAAAAGGCAAGAAAAATAAACTGATTTCCTTTTGGGTAGACTTGATTCAGAATCTTGTGCTCTGTACTTCTGGCTAATGTGGCTGCACACATTTTAAGTATATATAAAAATAAACTGATTTCCTTTTGGGTAGACTTGATTCAGAATATTGTGCTCTGTACCTCTGGCTAATGTGGCTGCACACATTTTAAGTATATATAAAAATAAACTGATTTCCTTTTGGGTAGACTTGATTCAGAATCTTGTGCTCTGTACTTCTGGCTAATGTGGCTGCACACATTTTAAGTATATATAAAAATAAACTGATTTCCTTTTGGGTAGACTTGATTCAGAATCTTGTGCTCTGTACTTCTGGCTAATGTGGCTGTACACATTTTAAGTATATATAAAAATAAACTGATTTCCTTTTGGGTAGACTTGATTCAGAATCTTGTGCTCTGTACTTCTGGCTAATGTGGCTGCACACATTTTAAGTATATATAAAATAAACTGATTTCCTTTGGGTAGACTTGATTCAGAATCTTGTGCTCTGTACTTCTGGCTAATGTGGCTGCACACATTTTAAGTATATATAAAATAAACTGATTTCCTTTTGGGTAGACTTGATTCAGAATCTTGTGCTCTGTACTTCTGGCTAATGTGGCTGCACACATTTTAAGTATATATAAAAATAAACTGATTTCCTTTTGGGTAGACTTGATTCAGAATCTTGTGCTCTGTACTTGGCTAATGTGGCTGCACACATTTTAAGTATATATAAAAATAAACTGATTTCCTTTTGGGTAGACTTGATTCAGAATCTTGTGCTCTGTACTTCTGGCTAATGTGGCTGCACACATTTTAAGTATATATAAAAATAAACTGATTTCCTTTTGGGTAGACTTGATTCAGAATCTTGTGCTCTGTACTTCTGGCTAATGTGGCTGCACACATTTTAAGTATATATAAAATAAACTGATTTCCTTTGGGTAGACTTGATTCAGAATCTTGTGCTCTGTACTTCTGGCTAATGTGGCTGCACACATTTTAAGTATATATAAAAATAAACTGATTTCCTTTTGGGTAGACTTGATTCAGAATCTTGTGCTCTGTACTTCTGGCTAATGTGGCTGCACACATTTTAAGTATATATAAAAATAAACTGATTTCCTTTTGGGTAGACTTGATTCAGAATCTTGTGCTCTGTACTTGGCTAATGTGGCTGCACCCATTTTAAGTATATATAAAAATAAACTGATTTCCTTTTGGGTAGACTTGATTCAGAATCTTGTGCTCTGTACTTCTGGCTAATGTGGCTGCACACATTTTAAGTATATATAAAAATAAACTGATTGCTTTTCACATATCTCATGGAGCAAAATGCAGTTGTCAAATGCATTTTTATGAAAATGGTGAGACCACATGATGTGGTTAAATATAGCTGGTTAACAAGACATGTTTTGCATGTAGTCATTTTCCTGTTTTGCTCCTAAGCAAATGTAATCTCGACACTGACATGATAGATAGCTAAAGAAAAATACTGCTTAGTAACTCAGCAAACAATGTTTTTAAAGGGATCACCTCTAAAGTTCAGAGCTTATTTTAATAGTGCAAACAGTCCTATTTCATGCTGAAGTGCAAGCAGTGAAACACATACTCACGCATCTACTTTTAAATTCCTCACCATAACAAAGTGAAAAAAAAAGATTGTAGGGGAGAGAAACCTGCAGTGTCCTTATTGCTTAATGAGCAGAATACAGAGGTGTTTCCCATCCATAGCTCTCAACTGTACAGATTTTTACAGAATGTCCAGATTTTTGCCTCATATTTTTTGGTCCATTTTTCATAAAATTGTGGTTTTCTGGCAAATCATTGAAGATTGAAGTCAGTAAATAATGACAGACATTTGAGTTTCAGATTTTATACCTTTCAGAAAATTCATGCTAATATAAAACATGCTGTTCTATTAACTTTTTAAGTTTGTAAGAACAATATTTAAAATTGTCCCTATTTTTGGTCCTTTGTCCTGCCATTATTTATGGCTTTGTCCAGATTTCTCCCTCTAGGAGGCTGAGAGCTATGGCTTCCACTCTGGATTTGGCATGACAGAAGATGGGTGAAATCCCCTTATATCTGCATTTCCAGTTTTATGATGTTAAAATATGCTAAACTGGTATAAAAAGAGCAAAATAATAATGTTTAGAGACATCTGCATAAATCTTTAACTGCCACTATTCTAGTTTACTGTTTTCTGGCTGAATTCAGGAAGAAGACAGCACAGAGTTAACATATTTGTCTTTGACAAGTGGAAGCCAATTCTCTATAGTTATCATTAAATATTCTACTTTTGGGATCACAGAACTGATCAAATCATATTATACTCCATAAAAAATAAAACGGCTGCAGTGTATGGAGGTTTTGGGTACTTTCTCAAGTTATTATCAGGCCAAGTTTATCAATCTTCAAGTAGCCATGGTAAAAGTCTACAAAGATAAAACCAGTCTGTAGTACAGACTGGACCAGCCTGGGAATTGTTCCTGTAGGTCAAACCTTATAGCATATCATGCCTGGTGATGTGCAAGGTTATGGAGAATATCTTCTGGACTCATAGTGAACTTGGGGTACCTGAAGCAGAGCAGGAATTTAGGACCATGTAGTCCAAGTCTGCAAGACCATCAGTGAAGACATTTTCTATTATTTTTTGCTTCAACAGCTTCAAGATTAAGGTGTAGGTGTTGAGATTAGCATGGCCCCTGAAGTCGGATAAAACTGATGGATAAGCCCCAATAATTTCAGATCAGGATTTCTCTAGGGGAGTCCATCTGGAGCTGCAATGCAGGAAATTTGATACAACGTATTCCTTCCATGCTCTTCATTCCTGGGGAACTGCACGTTATTGTAATATGCTAATGCAGATAGGTGGGTGCATACTGGTGGTAACTAGAGGACTTATCTCGTTCTGACATGGTACTTGGCAACCTTTTGTGGAGTGTGTAATCTGACATAGTCCAGTAGTATATGGAAACCATAATTGCTTTAATTCCCTTTTGGTCAGGCTTGACTGTTCATTCATTAGATTACAGTTAGGGTAGTAACTAGCTAGTAACCAAGGTGGAATTTCAGGACTGTTAAATATTAGCACTGATGGCAGCATATACATTTATGGAGATGCAGTGAAAGTGGGTGGTCTTTGTGCACCAGGATGACTGTTTATTGCTGTCACCAGTGAACACTGTATGATGTTATTATATGACACAGTGAATTATTTCAGTATAGGTGGGGTGGCCACTTTCAGAAGTTGGAGCTATGAATGCAATGAAAGATGTGGGTAAAACAAGGATTAATAACGGACAGTGAGGGAGCTTTGATCATACAGTGATTCTGTGCCATATTTCATTGCTGTGATCTGGACTGTTGTAGTGGAATTGAAATTTTGTTTTTGTAATATAGATTGCAGTTAGCAGTGAAAGAAAAACACTGTTTTTATTAATATAGCAGTGTGAACAAATGGCCTGGTGCTGGTTGAGAGTGGGGAAATGCAGATACACATGGAGTGTTAAATACAGAAGGATTTTGTTTTTATTGGGTGTTGCTGTGCTTAGCTAATCTGGGTATATTAACTGCAAGAGGAAAGGACTACAGTTTAAAATGGTGCATTTACTGCACAGCAAACACAGTTCTCTTAGTAAATCTATTAACAGTGTTTAGGCAGTAGCAAAGACCTACGAGTTCTCTTTTACTTTTTTTTAAATATTAATATTCTCTCATCTTGTCTTAAAAGAGGAATGCTGGCTGTGTTCTTAGCACTCAGTCACTATGTGGAGGCTATCAAAGGCACTCTTGGGCTACTGAAGCATGTATTAGTGATGGCAAAGTAGGATTTAACATCATAGCTTTACTGGAAAATTTGCACTGTCAATTACATCTAGCTTTTGAATGAACTTAAAATGGTGCCACAATGTAAAGAGCATGGCCATTGATATTTATGACTGTACACTGGCCATTTTTATTCTGAGTAAGTTAAAGGACTCTTGACTGCCAAATTAGGATGCAGTAGAAACTGAAACAGTAATATCTTTGTACTGTTCTGTAATTTTTGGAATATAAAGAAATGTACACTATTCTGTCACTGAGTCTGAAATATTACTACAGTACTATGCTATAATGTTTGGCCAGCATTGTTTAAGCCTGTGTTACCAAAATGTATTTAATTATTTAATTGTGTAAACCAGGCCTGGCCTCATTGGGCCATTTACAGGTTCAGCTTGGGAGTTCAAAATATATAAAAAAATAGAAACTAAAGTACAAAATACATAATCAACAAACATACAATCTAACAAGATTGAGTTTGACAGAGAATATTTATTTATTTAATACAAATTCAGTACAGAGAAAAATTCAGTTTGTATACTGGATTATTTCATGTTTTAATGGGCTATCCTATGAGTTATCATATTATTCTGTATGACTTCTTTTGCTGGGAAGGGATTATTTACTATGGACTGCAATAAATAGTACCAGTTTTGAGTATGACAGAGTACCCCTGGATTACACAGACACAGTTTGAGGGTAAGAGCATTGGGCAGGAGAAAGATGATACTCTTTGAAACAGAATCTCTCTAATGTTAAAAGTTTACAGGTGTGGACGACATAAGGAGTGGTGACACAGGTATGTTAGGCAATGTTCGAAATTATTAAATGCAGCCAAGATGCACCAACATTATTTCAGGGTCACCAGCTTTTTTTTTTTTTTGAGGCCAATCTGGGATTGTGGGTGGGCTAGTTAGAGGCAAGTCCTTGCAATTTTTGAAGAAGCATACCAAGTCTGCTGCAGATTTACTATTCGGTAAGCAGGTAGGCGGGCTGGTCCCAAGAACCTTTTCAGTTAAGACCCAAAATTACAGATGTGCAACAAGAACATTGTGTACTTATACAGTAATAATAATAAATTAAACAATGGAAATATTAACAAAGAAAATCAGTTGTTAGACATAAATCCTTGGGTGTAACCTGAGAAGACAGACAGTTGTATTATTTCATATATATACAGATCTAAAAGATAAAATGATATGGTAAATAACAGAGGTTTTAGTATAATAAAGAAACATTGTTTACAGTATGCACAGAATGTACAGTAAAAATATTAAGATTTTTACATTAAGCCGCGATTGAGTGACTTTCAGAGGTGGGGTATACTGAGTGATAGCAAATGGAGAGGTTAACCATTAACTCTGAAGCAGCTAAAATCATCTTCATTGTACAAGTGTTCAGAGAGGGCCTTTTTGGACTCAGAGAGAGAAGTTCAAAACCTCTTAATTCACAGAGCAGGTGGCACAGTATTTACCAAAGGTTCATCATCTCTGGGAAGGGATTCTAGCTGATAATAAATGTGATGAATGGCTGAAAGATTCATTAGCTCTGGGAGGGGTTTCTAGCTGATTATAATGTGATGAATGGCTGGAGAATGAGGCATCAAATAGTTAGCATAAAGCTGAACCTAATTAGGGGATGGCACGTTCACCAATGGCTGTTTTTAATTCAGGTCTGCTTAGTGTAATGGTATCCTCATGGGTATTTCTTAGGCAGTATACCTGGTCTCTAATGAGAAATTTCTTTTTCATTGATATGTAATAGCCACCTCTGAGTATCTTGTGAATAAGAGGTACAAAAAATACCAAAAGTGGGTTGATGTCAACTGAGACTGGACAGTAGTGGTGTATTCAGTGTATATTTACTTATTCTGGGTTATAGTTACATGGATGGGACTGTTAAAAGTGTTATGAAATTGGTGAAATGCTGCACAGGAGGTGGAATAATTGGTCATGGCTTCGCACAAGTATGGCTGGTTTTGGCTAGAAGTGGGAAGAAGACTGAGCAGATGTGAAGTACAGGGAGTAGGGAGGACATATGAAGGTTGTCTCATGGAATTTAAATGACAGGACTTTTCCATTCAGCATAACTTGCTCGAGGAGGGAGGGAAGTCTGTTGATGTCTTTCATTCTTATGTTTAGGAAACACATTTAACTTAACTTGTAGGGAGTCATGAGAGACTGCCTCAGGCATGGACGTATCATCTGGTCAGGTTATCCTTTTCTTTGGGCGGCTACAAGTGTAGTTGGTAATTGGACTGCATCATTAACTTCAACATGAGACAGCAACATGGGTAGCTGCAGACTTTGAGAGCTGATATATAATTTGGTCTGGGATAGTACAGGTCTAGAATCAACTCTAGACTTTCTGCTCTATTACAAATGGAATGTGATCCCAGTGGATGTTGGAGGAACTACAAGCACATTAGATGGGAAATTCAGTGGTGACAGTGGATCTGAATTTGACTCTTGGGACCTAGGGCTGGACTCCATGGACCATTTGGCACCATATTTACCAAAGGCTGTCACCTCTTGGAGGGGGTTCTAGCTGATTGTAATGTGATGGATGGCTGAAGAGTGAGGCAACAAATAGCATGTCTTTCATAGACTCTGAAGACTGGAGAGCACTTGTTATACTGGATTAGGTTTTTCTGTCTGAAACTATTGCTGAAGGATCTGGGAGATGGAGTTGCCAACTACCTTCATATCAGTTTATAGATCAGTTGAACTGGAGTTCAACAATCTCCATATGGCTAGGAAACTGGTTCACTGATAGAACCCACCTAGTCAAAAGAGGAGAAGCCACCTCAAGCAGTAGACCCATACTGAGCGGTGTAACCCAGGGATCGGTCTTCGGGACTCTGTTGTTTGGGATAAACTTTTCTGAGGTGCAGGCGTAAACCAGTGGGCTATGGCTGACCAAGTTTGCAGATGACTGCAAGCTGGACACTGTCAAATTCCCCTAATTATGTGGACATCCTCCAAGAGGGTCTCACCCAAACAAATGATTGGTGACAGAAACAGGGCCTTAAACTGAATGCCAAAAATGCATCATCATCCCCTTTGGGGAGAGTGACATCCCCACAAACTATCGCATTGATAATAAGGTCCTAAGCATGCAATCAGTTGTGAGGGACTTGGGCAACCAGGTTGATAGCAAACTGACTTTTGATCATTATATTGCCTCCGTTGTATGGAAAGCTTTCTACATGACCCACCTCATTAGTAAGGGTATCTAATCCAGGGACAAGGAGGCCATAACATCCCTGTATTCGTCCCTTATAAGACCCATTATTGAATACAAAGTCCCTTTCGGAATGCACCTCACAAAGCACATGCAGCAGCTGGAAAGACCACAGAGGTTCCTCACCAGGAGAATCCAGGGCCTCAGACATCTACCCTACCCTCTACTCAGTCTCGTACAGACTCCTCAGAGGTGACCTCTGTCTGGCATACAAAGCAATCTCAGACCCCGCCTTGATGGGACTGCTGCTTATCCACAAGTCAAGCTCCACTCTAGTAACCCACACATGCAGCCTCAACCTGGTCTGTGACATCAATAGGACTTGTTGGTGGGACAGATTTGTGTCCCAGAGACTCCCCCATCTGTGGAATAGACTCCCTCTCCACATCAAGCAGAGTACCTCATTAACCCTTTTTACGTGCAACCTGGATAACTGGATGGGGAACAGAAAATACACCCCTGGGATTCCACCTGTGTCCCTGCTAGACAGGGGCATTGGGTGCTGACTTATTGGAACATGGTCTAAATTCTTGACTAGGCTTGTAAGGACCTCAGGGCCAATAGCCTGGTAACGTCCTATGATCCTATGAGCCTATGATCCTATGATCCTGGCTGTGGGTTTTGGTGGATTTTATGGGTCGGTCTCCTGGTGGATTTTACTGTTTACTACCTCAGGAATAATGAGTGAAAGAGGTGGGTTAAATTATTAGTTTAATTGCTATTATTATTTTAATTATTAGAATAAAATTATTAATTGGAATCTGGACACTGACAAGATATAGGACAGCCAACTCTTTTGGTGCAAATAAATGAAAGACATTTTGGATTCTAAACTTTAACAATATATAGATGGCAATGAATGCGCAATATTATAGTAACTAGATCCTGTTATTCACATGAGAATCACACAGTACAGTAGGAACTTGTGCAATAAGAAATCATTCAGCTGCTGAAAATTATAGATAAGGTAAACTGTGGTAATATGTAGTAGAATAACCTGTCTAATGTGAAATGATGAATAAATGTCCATTGTATGTGTTACTGTATGTATGTATATGTTTCCTCAATATGACCCTGATGCTCGCAATTTAGTTTAGGCTGCATTTCTGTAGGCTAAATGGCAATAAAGTTTGTCTACTTACTTAGTTATAGTATGAAATGGGAAGTCCATTACTAATTTCAAAACTCCATTAACTGGAATGAATGGATAATTTGCCTAAGTATCAGGTTGTGGATTCAGTTCCGGAAGTTTCAAAAGCCTAATGCTGATCAATTTATGCATCACTTTTTCCTGGTAATAAATTGTGCCTGACCAGCTTGTTGTCTTTAACAATCAATAACCTTCCCTCCTTTTAAACCCTATCTTGTCCATCAATAGCAACTTTTTGCACGAAAAATAAATAAATAAATAAATAAATAAATAAATAAAACAACTTGCTAGCAGTTTGCAAAAATTTTCTGCTCACTTTTTCCAAGTTATGGCATGATTGTCATCAAAGGTCTATTGTATTATCAGTTTTAAGTGGTTATTTTATGTGATGATGAATTAGCTAAATGTCACCTTACAACTTTGTATCCCACATAAAAATGAGAATGTCTTGATGCGGTGTGCTGACACTGAAGGTACTGTGGTAAAGGAGTCCCTCTTAGTTGAGTTGCGGTCACAGCATTTCTTTCTAGTTTTGATCGCTTAAACCATTCTCACCATCACTACTTCTGTGTTATCCAAAGTAAATGCCACTAGGATCTTTCAAATTATTTTTATTGTTAGAGTAAAATGACTTCACTTCCAGGAAGAAGACTTTATTCACTGGGGATGTGGATCTCTATGCACAGATTTCACTAAAAGTACAGTAATCCAGAATAAACAGGTTCATGCTGTTTACATATACATGTTTTTCAAGTGAATTTTATATTTCAAGTATATCTCCCAGTAATTTTTATTTTAATTAACTCATATCCAGTTTGGTAGATTTAAACCTACTCAGTACACATTTCCCAGCAAAAATATTTTTCATTTTGGGGGGGGGGGTCCTCTTGTTGCCCTTGTAAGGTGTTCCCCAGACTGCATCTAAATATGGCTTCCACTCAGAGACCACTCCAGAAAAGGTGGACAGATAAAATGAAGTCAGCAGCATATCAGACTATGATGCTAACTAGCCTTGTCATGATCCTTCCAGTGGACAATACTAAGTCTGGCTTTGAGGGCACTAGGAAGAAAAAAATGCTTTATCATTATTTTGAAGACATCCACTAAACCCTGTGAAGATGTTGTACATCTGTGTCAATCATGCTTGACAAAGTAACAAAATCAACTAACCCGAGGGACATTATGTTTCCCCATTAAGGAGACCACTTTGTAATAAGAAACATAAGCATATGCCAACAAACTCTAGTAACCAAAGGCTAAATTTCTTATGAAAGCTTTATGGTATGAAGCATTATAATTTATTTTATTTTATTAACATTTTATTTTGGTAGGAATTCACTTTAGATGAAGAATATTTACATGGATGTGTATTATCAAATTGCTGATAATATTATTTATTTTATTCTATATTTGTTTACCAGGTAGTGTCCGACTGGGCCAGGGGCCCATTTTCAGCAGAGACCTGGGGAGAAAACTTCTAAGACAGGTAGTTAAAAACAAAATAATGTAGCAAAATAAAAGATAAACAAGTTTCAAACAAGAACAAAGGTACTTATAAGTATTAAATGCATTGACAACAGGTAGGCGATTTATAATATACAAGATACTAACATTTCAAACAAGATTACAGTAGGATTAAGAAGTAATGTTTACTCCTTAAGATATATATATATATATATATATATATATATATATATTTTTTTTTTTTTTCTTTTTGAAAGGATAAGAGGAAAGAAAACAACAGTCTGAAGTATAATAGGTTGGAGGAAAAGTGAAAGACAGGTAAGTACAGGTAAGTATGAAACAGCTTTGAAATACATGCAACATTAGAGTGCGACAGTCAGATTAGTGGAGTGAGCCTGGGTAAGTACAGGAGCATAGCCAGTGGTTAGTGAGATGTTCTTTTAAAAGTAGGTTAAATTTTTGGCTGTCAGGATTATTCATTTATGAGAATAGAGAGAGTCTCCATAATAGTTGTAGGATTTCTTTACTTTTAGGAGTAGTTTGTCTGATGATCTCAGGAACCTGGGGTTTCTGTTTGCTTTCATATTACTTCAAGTATTTTGTTTAACATTGTGTACTATTAATCTTTGCAATAAATAAATAAATAAAGGATGCAGTTCTCAAGGATGTGGAGTTACAACACTGTTGGGAAAACTAAAGCTGAGATGTCAAGACGACTAAAATAATAAAAAGTACACATCTCCACAGAGACCAGGTCTCCACATGGAATAGATTGCATAGTTTACCACAGCAGGGTGATTGAGAGCTCTCTTTCAAGTCTGCATAGGAAATATTCATTTCAAACTGCACTTGAAGCCTAATATCTCAAAATCCTAAGTGAAATCCAGTTTCTCTCGTTCCCTTCCTCTTGCTCCCTCTCCCCTCAGTCTCCATCTTATATAATGCTTCCAGAAACATCCTCCATTATCATCTACTTGAACAGCCTCATTTTGTAATACTAGCTGACAAGCAATTATATAGGGCTTCTGGGGTGGTACGTGCAGTGATTTTTGCCAGCTTACCTTTATCTGCTTTTGACATTTTATAAACTGTTACCTTGTGACTAATCATGGTATAATATTTTGGAGTACAATGAGCCATGAACTGTCCAGTTATTAATACTTTGTTGGATATTTTCTGCATCATTCTCCTGCTCACTAAGTGTTCACTGAAGCACTAGCCTACTCCCTTTCCAGAACTGAAGATTGTCTAACTGATTTAATACCTTCATTTTGCTGAGTGGGTACATTCTACTGAAGCTATTACCTGTTTTGTTGAAAGCCGGCATCTGATCAGATGACCCTGTGACAGATACATTTATTGCTGTACCTGAAATTGCAGGTTTGTGATTTGCAATTTGAGTATTATCTCAAAACAGCATACTGGCACTTCTCTTATGAACATTTAAGATGATTTAACCCAAGAACGGATTTCTGCATGTCAGTTGTTTTCAACCTTTTGCATTAATAATGACTCATCATAATGCTGCAGGAGATGCAAAGCTAAATGGATAAATAATACAGATAGGCCCAAATGATATACCTGTATGCCAATTGAAGATTTAAATTTCTGGCAATCATTTCTTTCTGTACGTTGGTCCACTACCAGTCACACCTCAAATACTTCATACCACTCTATGATAATACAGACCTTTCATAGCTTCCTTCCTATTGACACCATAGCCCTTATTTTTTCGTACTGTGATAAGAGTATGGTCCCTGAAGTTGTTTAGTATGGTTTCACAAAGTACATGCACTATTCTAAAGCAGAATAGGTAGTAGATGATGTCAGATAAAAACCCAGTCTAACTTTGGTTAACTTCATTCATCAGATAGTTACTATTTTTCCTACCATGAATTTTAATCTATGCGAGAAACAAAAACTTGCATATGTTGGTGGTATGATATAGTAAGGGGTTTATCTGAGAAGTTCCTTAATAGTCACTTTTATTTCTTTTGTGTTAGGTGTTGATCTGGCGGCCTGAAAAAGTGAAACTGCAAACAACAAGGAATGAAAGCTGTCATCTTTCATTATTTTAGGTGACTAGAATATGCAAAACTGTGCCCTGACTGTTATAATTTTCAGTACTTTTCAGATGACAAGGAGCCCCCACAAAACCAATAAGTCCTGTAATACTTGTAAATACTGTAAATAGAGTTATAAACTACAGGGAGTGAAGAAAAGAAAGGAAACAGAAAACTGAAGCTCAGAGAGTGAGAGCAAATGAAGAAGAAAATCTAGTAAGTGAAGAAATGTACCGAGCATGATGAACTGACTGTTCAATGAACACAAGTTACGCTTTATGTTGATCCAAAAATGACAGCATGTAAAACTGAACTCTGGCAATCTGGACACAAGTGAGTAGTCAAACAAATGGATAAATGCCAGCATTACATATGTACATTAACAATGAAGAAACACAAATAGAAATTCAGCTTAAACTATGTCTCTGAATCAGATCTGACTTGATAAAGTGTAAATTTATCTGTAGTGTAACATGCTGATGAACCAGATCTGACTGAATAAAATGTGTGTATTTGCAGTGTAGCATGCTGATGACATCACATCTGACTGGATAAAGTGTAAAGTGTACTTGTAGTGTAACATGCTGATGACATTAGATATGACTGGATAAAGTGTAAGTGTATTTGTAGTGTAACATGCTGATGACATCAGATATGACTAGATAAAGTGTAAGTGTATCTGTAGTGTAATATGCTGATGACATCAGATATGACTGGATAAAGTGTAACTGTATTTGTAGTGTAACATGCTGATGGCATCAGATATGACTGGATAAAGTGTAAGTGTACTTGTAGTGTAACATGCTGATGACAACAGATATGACTGGATAAAGTGTAAGTGTACTTGTAGTGTAACATGCTAATAACGTCAGATATGACTGGATAAAGTGTAAGTGTACTTGTAGTGTATAATGCTGATGACATCAGATATGACTGGATAAAGTATAAGTGTATTTGTAGTGTAACATACTGATGACATCAGATATGACTGGTTAAAGTGAACTTGTATTTGTAGTGTAACATGCTGATGACATCAGATATGGCTGGATAAAGTGTAAGTGTATTTGTAGTGTAACATGCTGATGACATCAGATATGACTGGATAAAGTGGAAGTGTACTTGTAGTGTAACATGCTGATGACATCAGATATGACTGGATAAAGTGTAAGTGTATTTTTAGTGTAACATGCTGATGACATCAAACATGCTGATGACATCAGATATGACTGGATAGAGTGTAAGTGTATTTGTAGTGCAACATGCTGATGACATCAGATATGACTGGATAAAGTGTGTGTGTATTTGTAGTATAACATGCTGATGACATCAGATATGACTGGATAAAGTGTAAGTGTATTTGTAGTGTAACATGCTGATGACATCAGATATGACTGGATAAAGTGTAAGTGTATTTGTAGTGTAACATGCTGATGACATCAGATATGACTGGATAAAGTGTAAGTGTAACATGCTGATGACATCAGATATGACTGGATAAAGTGTAAGTGTATTTGTAACCCAGTTGTCTTTCTGCTTAAGTAACTTGAATACTAGCTGTACAGTAAATCGGATTTTCCACTCAGGTGAAATACAACATTTATCAGGTGCTGACTTGTCGGAACATGGGCTAAATTCTTGGATAGGCTTGTAAGGCCCTCAGGGCCAATAGCCTAGTAACTTTCTATGATCCTATGATCTATTTAAATGTCACTTCAATTTTCCATTGCTGGCCTTTTCATGATAAAATCCTTCTCAAATGCATCTCATCCTGATGGAGTCAATCTGGCCAATGGTAGATAGCTTTACTTTTAAAGTTTAACATCTGCAAACTTATAGGCAGAGAATTATTCTACCTCCTTCTTAGTTTTGTATCTTTATGCAAGCAATCAAAGTCATTGTTGTATGAAAAAAAAGAAGGAAGAAAGCATTAACTGTTTAAGCCTGCACATAACATGAATAAATGACGCATACCTCTAAGGGTCTACATCATAAACTGTAAATTGAGTGTTTATTCTATAAGTTCATAGGTACATAGGTTCTTATGAGGCTCTTGATCTAATGGACCATTTGTAGCCTAGCTAACAATCCCACCCATTTACCAAGATATGAATTAATATTAGACCTGACTTAGTTTCATCCCTTTTCCATAAGGGGTAGAGAGGCCACATTAAGAGTGTACTGATGATTGCCTATCCAGTCATCTAGGTTAATCTTAAAATGGTTATGTAGCTACTCTTCTTAACCTCTAAGGGGAGTTATATTCCATACAAGAAGTATTCTCTGTGAAAGGTATATTTCCCACCAGCATGTCCTATTTATGTTTCAGTGGAAATTCAGGTCTCTTGAGTGGGTGTTTAGAATGATATTAGTTTGTGGATGTGTTGGAGGTTACAAAATACCTGGTCTTTCAAGGATATGTAGGCAAGATAGTAATCTCCTCTTGAAAGGCCTGGCTGACTCAAGGAGGATATGCCCTGCCTAGCCAAGTACACGACAATGGGATCATTGTATTATATTATTGGCCAGATAAGGGAAAAGTGAAGGGAAGTAGTGACTTCCTCAGATCAGGAAGATAATGTTCCTGGTGATTAGTCCGGCCGTATAAAAGAATTTCCTGGCAACAGTGGTCACATGGTGGTCACAGGTTAGTTCATTGTCAATAAAGGTGTCCAAGTCCCTAATGCTTAAGTCAACTTTTTTTGCAGGGAGGGTCACATATGTGATAAGTAAGGAGTTCTCATGTTTGCCAAAAGACACAGTGCTACATTGTTTGGCATTTAGTTTGAGGCCATGGTCTAAGCATTACTTGTTAACATGAGTTAGGCCATCCTGGAGAATATTTAAGTCATATGGGGTATTTATGACAGCTCAGGCTTTACAGTGATTGGCAAACTTTATCTTCCAACAGCCTTTGGTGTCTGTTTAGTATCAGAGAAGTAGATACCAAAGAGAAGTAGTTCCAGGACCAACCCCTGGGGCACACCATTGGTACCCACTCTTTTACCGAATACTAACAGACTGGGTTCTATTGGTGAGCCATTTTGTGTTGCAGTTGGTGACATAGGAGTTTACATTTAATTGGATTACCTTATCAATGATGTCCAAGTGCAAAGTGGTACTAAAGGCTTTGGCAAAATGCAGGTATGCCATGTGAACTGCTTTACTTGAATCAAATGCCTTAGTGATTTCTTGAAAAAAGTCCACCAGGTTTGAGGCAGGACCTACTTTAACAAGCTCAAACTGGTTCAGTACAAATTCTGCAAACTAGTTTAGGTCTACATTTTGAAGACTACCTATATCCTTGTTCAACGATTATCCTGTCTTTGCCCAGCTGGGTGAGCAGAGAATCATTGTGACTAGATAAGACGTCACCTAGAACTAGTTTGGTCTTGTTGCCTTTGGGCTTCTGAGTGGAAGCTATGTGCTCTCTGTTAGTGTCTATATTTCCTACAGTCAGATTGAGCTGTATGCTGGATATGAGCTGCCAATGTCATGTTGTGTGTAGGAGGTAAATTTGAGGCTTTAAGTTGATGCCTAGTTTTTGGCATGCTAGAAGGATCTGGCGATTTTTAGTAGCATTATCATAAGATGATTTAGCATCTGTAGTGTCTGAATGTTGTGTAGGTGCAAGTGGAGATAAGACAGTGTGAAGTTCACTACATGTAACTGGCTGACAGAATGATGGGTCCAATTGAGTTAAGTATTTACACCTCTCACAGATAAACTCCTTTGGATTTAATAGGAGTTCATTATCAGTAAGCATGAGCAGTTCATGTACTGCCTCAGGTTTCCAAGTGTTATAAGAATAGCAATAGAGGAGGGGTTGTGTGTTGACTATCCATTAATAACTGATGCTGCTATATTTAAAGTAAGTGAGGATATAAAGAGGGACTGAGAAAGTATTAGAGCTGCGTGAAGTTTATTGGACTGATGATATATTCACAGTAAACCTGCGCTGTTTGGTGCAATTGGTACTCGGGCTGTGCAGATCAGTTCAGTTAAGGGGATCCTTGCGCAACTCAGTAGAAGTAGTTTAGATGAAGGGGAAATGGATAAGTATCTCACCAATATTATAAGAAGGTACTGTTACTGGGCTACAAGAAGAGAGAATTGTACTTGTACATACTACCTGGTATGTAAATGCTACTGCCACACCTCTGTGCTCGGCGCAGCACCTCACATGTTTTAAATCTTTCTACCTTCATTTGCCTACAGTGTGATGTTAAGTACCTTTATTAGGTAGTGCTTTGGGGCAATTTGGAATTTGGGCTAGGCTCCTTACTGGTCTTCTGGATTGCATGCCTAGCAGTTTCCTATGAACTTATGGAAATGACTAACATGAATAAAAATAGTACAAGCAATGCAAAAACAGTTCCAAATGCAAAATCAGCTAGAATAGTTATTTAACTTGAGTACAATCAAAGAAAAAAAGGACATTCCTGACTTTTGTTCTCCCTTCTTCAGATGCAGCAGCTAATTAAACAGTGAAGACACATGGCTGAGCTCTCTGCAGTCTTGTTAGGAAAACAGACAGAGTTAGGCCTCAGACAGTAAACCCTTTAGAAGAAAAACAAAAGAACAATGAAAACTAGATCTAAACTGCAGCCCAAGTGCTACAAACCATCACAAACCATCCAAAACCTGTATCAGTCTATCTATCACCTAGATGAGATCTAAGATGGCTGCCATCACCAGCCAAGTAATAGAGCAAAACAGTATTAAACAAAACAGAACAGGTCAGAGCAGTTAAAGTGCAACCAGCAATATAAGGCAAAGCTGTGTTAGCAGACAATGACTAAAATGTTATAAAAATAGTTCAGGTAATGCAAAATCAATTCTTAATACCGGAAACAGTAAAAAATGGCAATCCAAAATCAGCTAGAATAGTTAGGCAGTTGAAGTGAAAACAAAGAAAAATACTTTAAAACTTTTGAGGATTCTTTCCTTTATTTTCTAGATGCAGCAATTAGTTAGACAATGAGGCTACATTGCTGAGCTCTCTGTAGTCTTGTTAGGAAGGTACAGAGCTAACAAGCTGCTGTTTAGAGACTATAAATATTGCTTTTTCACATGTACTTTTCTGTTTGGTGTAGTAGTTCTAGAATATGTACTGGTACAGCTAGTAGACCCTGTTGTGGTGGGTTTGATTCTCATAGTTTCCATTTGCATACTGTGGGCAAGTCACTACACTTGACATTGCTCCCAGTTCACACCTAAAGAGGGACTGTGTGCCCACTGGGATTACTAAGGTAACAATTATCTTAATGTATTAACTTTACAGCATAGTGCTCCCAAAAGCTGCACCTAAGAACTGGCATCAGGCATCAACCACTTTTTTCCCAGCTGTACATTGGGTCAAAGTGTCACATCAACAGTGACCAACACACTGCTAGGTGGCTAATCCTGCTGCAGTCATGCTTCTATGCCACACAGACACGTTCATACCTATGGCCAGTTTAAAGTCTCTAGTCCACCTACTGCATGTCTTTTAAATGTGGAAGTAAACTGGGGTACTGAGAGAAAATGCACTTGTACACAGGGAGGACATGTAGACTCCAAACAGAAGGTTCCACAGCCAAGAAATGAACTAGACAACTGCTTGATCTGAGGTGACAATGCTATCCACTACTTCACTGTGCTGTCCAGTGCTTGCTTATTTACATTACAGGTCTAGAAATCTAATGATTATTATGAGTATTGATAGTCATGTGAAATAGCTTACCAAGTGCAACACATGATTCATTTGTGTGTACATTATGCATTCATGCATATATATCTAAACTGCTACACTACAGATACCACACATACTATATTGCTGAAGTGAACACTTTCTTGCTATGCTTGAAAATCCCATATTGCCAATCATTTTAAATGTACAACTGCCTCACGCATTTCTTTGTAATCAGTATTGCTACACCATTTGCAGAGCTCTGACTATACATCTGTCCACTGGGTGTGTGTACAGAAGATAAATGTACTCTTTACCTTGCTGCATATGCAGCTTGTGGATGAAAAAGGTCCATCTAGACCCTTGTGTCTATCAACGTCATGAAGAAAACTTAAATACATGTATGAAAACCGTGTCCTGGCCCAGCAATCAAGGAGCCTCAATCCTCACCACTAACACCAGGGAGGTTGTCTCCTAGAAGAGAAAAGGATAACTAATACACACAGTAAAGTACAATTTACCTTAAGTGCACACAGAGATCACAGTCAGTCTGGGGCTGATTGCTCCTTTGCTCACCAGGTCCCCAATAAGACTCTCCACTGGCACAGCTAACAGCTATAGGGTCCAGGTTTCAGCCTAGCTGGCAAGCTAGAACTTACAATACCCTCTTTGTCCTACCAGTGCTTCATGTCCCTGCCAAGTAGCTGACACAACACACACACTTTGAGATAAGTATTTATACAACTTCAAGGACACTCCTGGGAAAGGCTTACACAGATTTTCCAGCTGTGCCCCTTTACCCAGACCATATGGTAGTAATCCCTGCCACCACCTAGCTAATAATATCAGCTACTAAAAGTCCCTGAAAGGATGTCCAATTATTACTGTGCAATATTATTTTCCAATGGTAATATGACTAACAGTCAAGGCTTTCTTTAGAGTGGCCTATTACAATAACCTCTATAAATATGCAATGTACTCTAGAGCTTATCTCTACACAAACCAGCCAAAGGTTTTAAAAATATTTAATAATAAAAATAATTAAAACACAAGACAAAACTAATACACCACAGAGATATCTAAGAGTTCAGAGTTCACACAGAAACTTAAAATAATACAGTAGGACAGGTCTGATTTCAAAGAAAAATACATAATTAATCTTTACTATCTTTAACTATTCCTACAAGAAATCACAGTGCTAAAACTTACATGTGAGCACAAGGCAGAGTGCTGATAAGTTGGATATCAAGATCAAAATGCTCTTCAGTCTCTTGTGAGAAATAGTATTTAAACATTACTAACAAACATGTCTCTAAGGCCCTCCCAAATTACATCATTTTTGACACTTAGGTTTTCCCAGTATTCATATTGCATCATCTTAACACCTGGTCTGAGTTCTCAGGCCACAAACTGCATTATTTAGCAATCTAACACCTGCTCAGAAACTTACAACAATACAAGGCATTTCACATATATATATACTAACATAAACTAGAGCAATAAAGCACATTCCACATCTAAATTCTGGTCATAAACTTTAGCTTTAAAACAATGGGCATGAAACCTTCATCCAGACCCACAGAAGATGAATTCTAACATGAAAGGGACACAACATGCTTCACTGGGCCAGTAGAGTGCAATGTTGTCACATATTTTGCAATCCCACATTTCACAGTATTCTTTTACACTCAGGAAAAACATGCCTATATTTTACATTTATTTACAAATGCCAGAATTATATATCAGATTCTATTTGACTAGACTGGCAGCTTTCGCCCATCTCTCCCCAGTCGTCACAACATGAATGAATGAACAAATGATAACAACAGGACATGTTACTGTACTACATGGAATCTTTATTTTACCCTTATAGCCCCATCTGTCGCAAGACAGCTAAGTCACCAATCTGAAAAGTCACAAGAGGATTATTTGTTTCCTTGTGAAATGTAGAAACTTGACAATGGAAGGCAGCTATAAAAGCAGCCCTGATATGTAGCACCTTTACTTTTGCATCCAGGAGCCTCTTTCCCTACAAATAAAGTAAATCAAGCTCACTAATATTAAGTAATGTTACAATAATACAGAAAGGCCACAAGTGACACAGGAGCTCAAAAGGTGGAGACTGGAGTAGATAAAATTAAAAACAGAAACAGAGAAATGTTATTCCACAGCATCAAGTTCTCTTGAATCTATTCCTTCTGTCCTGTTCACCTAAAAATTAAACATCCCATTAAATTAAGGAAGTTTATAGTTAAAGCTAGCAGATACAGATGGTCTATAGTTGTATGCCCTATTGCAGGGACTGAGTATTGAAACTGAATACTAGCCCCTCCCCCTTTCCACCCACCCCCATCTCTACTAAACCACAGGTTTGCTGAAAACCATGCAAATCACTTGGAAAAGACCAGCAAAGCTTCAGCTGCTGTTTCACTGATTCAGCTTTAAGGTGTCAGTGCTTTTATCAAGCAGTAAGCAAATATGATGCCTCCAAAGCAAATCTTCTCATACGTTGTATTTGTACAGCAGCCTAAAAACAATCATTTTAAAACCTGAGAATCATGTTAGGTTTCATGCATACCAGACAGTCATGAAGGATATAGTTTCTACCATTATCCTAACACAACTATGATGAACAGAAAGCTTCTATGTGTGCGTGTGTGAGTGTGTATGTAAATGCATGCATTCTTGTGTCTTAATATATGCAATATGGGGGTTTTGGAAGGTAATATGTGACATATCAGGTACTGTAAGATAAGATAATACATTTTATGATTATTCATATATCCTACAAACTAGGCACATCATTTAATTTATCCATTGTTTTGTATTTTCAGTCTGAATAACCATTTCCTATGAAGTGCACTGGAATATGGTAAATAACATTATTTATGTAAGTTGGATATTGAATAGGGCCTGACACAGTTTTTATAGGTTTTTATGAATGGGCTGTCATGTAGGGTGCATCTTACTGTAAGGTAATTTTAATGTTATTATGGTGTCAGTCAAGTTTGTAGTATCATTTTAATAGTGTAGTAAGAGTTTGTAAGGATATGGTAGCTTTATAGTTAATGGACATATTTAGTAATTTAATCTGACTTTGCTTACTCATTTAGAATTAGATCTGTTTTGGTGGTAATGTCACATTCGGAATGGCTGATTGTCATTGCAATTATCTTTTATTTATTTATTTATTTATTTGTGCTTTATTTTACTGCTTTGGTTCTATTTTTATTGCTTAAGGGGGATTTGTATTTGTGGAGTGTGAGTCTGTATTTGTGTGTGTGTGTGTGTGTGTGTGTGTGTGTGTGTGTGTGTGTGTGTGTGTGTGTGTGTGTGGTATACTTTGATGTGAATTATTGTCATTTGTTACATTGTTCCTCTGACTGATGATAAGCCTGGGATGGTGACACATATTTGATGATGTGCACAGGAACTGCATAAGTAAAAATATGTATGTACAGAAATTGACAAAGGGATTTATCAGACCCCTTTATCAGGATATGTCTCTGTTGTATGTAAGTATTCACTATTTTGGAATGGCAAACCTTTATAAATGCCTCTTCTGTAAATATTTATTTTCTGTGACTACTGCTTTTGGAAGTGTACTGCCACTTGCCTCAGGTCACAATACAAAACAGTCTTTGCAGTAGTTCTCCTACACAGTTAACAAAATAAAGAAGTGAATATCTATATAATACAAATAGACACAGACACACTCATATCATAGGCACCAAATCATATGGCTCCTTAAATACATCAGAGAAGTTAAATATTGTTTACAATAAAACCGGAACTGCAGTTTTGTGAGTTATCCATAAGCCTGCAAATCTTTAAAACTGCACTTAAAGCAGAGTAGTACATAGCTTTTCATTAAACTACTATGTTACTTAATACAATATAAAATTGCCTGACAATAGCATGTGTAGAAAAATATAAAACACATTTCAGTGTCACAGTTTGTTCAGCCAGACTTGCTGTACTGAGTGTTACAGTTGTGTTTTACTGTAGCCACTGCTAAAAGTCAAACCAGTGAAGGCAGTAAGGGAGTGATGGGATTTGCTCAAGTACTAAGCTTTGATTGAGGAATATTTTCAAGATATTTCTTTAATGCTGATTAGATAGCATGTGTAACTACAACCAACCAGAATTTTTATAAGTATTAAAATTTTGTGATGGAAGTACAACACATGTTTACACTAGCATAGTCAGTAGATAAGCATCTGTACTGGGATATTCTGTGTGAATGGGGCCTAGGAACCATCACATTATTCATGCACTCAGGTCATTGGACCACAGTTACCAACATGACTCAGACATACTCCATGTGGGAGTAAATGACCTGAGACTATATGAAGAGATACATCATAGAGCTTTTGGAATATGTGTCTCAGGCTGGTATGACCCTAGCACTGAGGAGCATTTTGCCTTCTCCAAGGGTGATGCCACAATACAAACAAAAGATGATTGACTTTAATAATTGGCTTAGTTTCTGGTGTCATTCAAAGAGGGTGCAATATTTATCAGCATGGAAGGAGATGGTCAACAGACCATGCTGCTTTGCCAGGGATGGTCTGCACCTCTCCCCTCTAGGCTTTTGAATATTAGCTAAAACATTATCTTCCCTCATAGTGCCTTTTTAGGCAATGCCAAACTGAAAGTACTTCCAACATAGCAAATCAAAACCAAGAAAATCTAAAGGTATTACTGCTCAATGCTAGGAGTCTAAACAAAAAGCTCCACTCCCTAGAAGCTCTCTTTACCCTAGAGAATGCTGATATCTGTGTGGTCACTGAGACATGGTGTAAAGCCACAGAGAGCACACCAACAGTGCAAGTTTATAATGCCTTCCACACATTTAGGCCAGCTACTTCACAGGCAGGGACTTAAGATGGAGGTGTCTCTATTTACATCAAAAATAAATATACTTCAAGGCTGGTCAAACAGGACAATGCACTCGAGCTGCTTCATGTTCAAATCACCATAGGTAAACTCCAATACCACTTCCTTGCAAGCTATAGGTCCCCCTCTATGACCCAAGAAACACATACCATGTATTTAAACTTGGACGGCACAGTGGTGCAGTGATAGTGTTGTCACCTCACAACAAGAGGTTCTCCAGTTTGATTCTTGGCTGGGGTGCCTTCTGTGTGGAGTTGGCATGTTCTCCCTACATTTGTGTGGGTTTCCTCCAGGTGCTCTGGTTTCCTCCCATGTTACAAAGACATACGTCTGGAGCATTTCTCCCTGGGCTTCCTCTGAAAATTGGCTTTGTTCCAAGTCGGACTTTCCCAGTTAACAAATGTTAAATAAAAAATAAATAAACATATTAGAAACACTAACCATCCAACCCAATACCATATTCATGGGTGACTTTAATTACCCCACTATTAACTGGGAATCCTATACAACACCAAATGTACATGCACAGAGATTCCTGGATTTTGTAAACACAAACTCAGTGGACCATATAGTCAATACACCAACCAGGGGTGCAATCATACTGGCTCTGGTCCTCACTAATATAGGAGACTGCTGCACACCCCCTACTGTAATGCCTTAACTGGTAAGGTTAGACCACAAAATGGTCTCCTTTGAAGTAAAAATAAAAACTTGGACCCCCAGCTATACTGAGAATATTCAGGAACTATTCTAAGGCTAACATCCTGTTATTAAGTGAGAGCATGGCAAAATTTCAAGCCCCCATGAACCCTGAGAACACTTCTGCCTATGCAGAAATATTCACAGAAACCCAGTACATGCTTGTTAATAGCTGCATAGAGGCAGCTGTACCCACCAGGAAAAAGTACAGAACTAACTCAAAAAACAAGATACCCTGGTGGAATCACAAAGTCAATTGGCTGTATAACAGGATGAAGAAAATCATGGCAAAAACTAGGAGGTGCAGCAACCAGCAGGATAAAAGCACTCTCATCAAACTAAAAAAACAACTCAGAGGACAAATAAAGTCTACCAAAGCTAAATTTGAGGTACATTTGGCCACTCAGGCCAAGGACAACCACAAAGCATTATTTAGCTATGTCCACAACCTCAAAGGCAATACACAATTGTGTGCAGAGCTCATTGTAAATGGAGCCACCAATACTGAGCCAGAAGATATAGTAAACCTCCTGGGTGATAAATTCAGCCTAACTGTACCCCTCTCTCCCCCTCAACTTTCCCTCAGGAAATATAATCGAATATAACTTCCCCTACTATGACTAGGGAAAAGGTCCTTAATGCTCTAAGACCGAGAATACTGCATCAACGAGTCCAGAAAATATCCCAGGATGCCTTCTAAATAGCATGAACCATGACCTATCAGGGCCTCTGGAATTACTATTTAACTGCAGCCCCCAAACAGGCTTCATGCCTCATGAATGGAGAAAGGAAACAATCATCCCTCTGCACAAAGGTGGGCCATCTACAGACCCTGGGAACTACAGACCCATAAGTCTCACTAGTATTATATGTAAAGCCATGGAAAGAATTATCATGGAGATGATCGATAGAGATATAGTAAACCTTCAGACACTGGACCCAACTCAATTTGGTTTCGTCAAGAAAAGATCATGCCTATTTAACCTGGTGGACTTCTTTGAGGAGGTCACCAAAGCAATGGATGAGAGCAAAGTCATTCACACTGCCTACCTTGACCTAGTGAAGGCATTTGAATCAATACCCAACTGAGATATTGTTGACAAACTCAAAAGGTTAGGTACAAACTTGTATGTCACCCTGTGGATAGCCAACTGGCTCATAGACAGGACCCAGGAAGTTAGAACTGGGGAGTTCACTTCTACAAAGAGGCCAGTCAAAAGTGAAGTCCCTCAGGGATTAGTCCTTGGACCACTCCTTTTTGGCTTTTACTTCTTAGAAGTCAAGGCCAATGTCAGTGGTCTCTGGCTTACTAAATTTGCAGATATTACAATTTAGGTGCTGTCATTGAATTGCACAGTGACCCAATGTTCTTCAGGCGTGACTGACACAGACAAACAACTGGTGTCAGAGCCATGGACTAAAACTAAATGCCAAGAAATGCATAATAGTATCCTTTGGGATGTCATCCATTCCTGGTAACTATCATATTGACAACACACACCTTAGTGTTGACCCAGTAGTCAGTGACTTAGGGACACACATAGATAGTAATCTAGTCTTTGATCATCACGTGTCTACAGTGGTGAGGAAATCATTCTGTGTTGGGCAACTTATAAACCAAGGTATAGCATCTAAGTCCAAGGAAGTCATTTTTCCACTTTATTCGGCATTCATCAGACCTAACATTGAGTACAAAGCCCCCTTTGGTATGTACCTAGCCAGGCATATCCAACAGTTGGAACTTCCACAAAGGTTCCTCACTAAAAGATTACAGGGAGTAAGTAATATGTCCTGTGCAGACCACCTCAAGGCCCTATCTCTGTATTATGTATCCTACAGGCTTTTGAGGGGAGATCTATGCCTGGCATACAGGGCATTGTCAGATCTCACCCTGATGGACCTCCTGCATATCCACAAAACAAACAGCATCAGAATTACCCATTCTGAAGACTTAAACCTTGCCTGTGATATAAATAGGACCTGCTGGAGAGATAGATATGTATCCCAGAGACTACCCCTTCTATGGAAAAGGCTCCTCATTCATGTGAAGCAGCGCTCCTCCCTAACCCAGTTCAAGTGCAACTTGGACAACTGGATGGGAAAATGGAAATTCTTCCCTGGTTTGGCACCTATGTCTCTAATGGACAGAGGTAATCTGTAAATGGTTCATCTCCCAGGCCCATGCTTACACTTATCAAGGGTATCAGAACTTGTCAGAGATTTGGGATGCATGGCTAGGCTTAAAATGGCCCTTGTGGTCATTAGCCTAGTAAATATCTATAAACCTATGTTGATTATGGCATGTTAAATAAGTCTCTTTATCTAAGTCTTACTTTTCTTTTCCACCAGGGGGCATCACTGAGCTTTGGACTTCATTTCAAAAGTTAGCCCCTTGTCACAAGGCAAATCGCACAGTGGCAGCTCTGCTTGTTTCTTGCAGTTGTGGTATCAGACTCTGTATACTTAGTTTGTACATACCCATTGCCTTGGCATAGATTATAAGATGCAAGCCTGCTCTGTTTCATTAAGGTTTTAAAAAGTTGCTATATCCCCTTTCCCAAATAACTTTCAGCATACCAGATCTTTTGTCCCCTGGTATCTTGTCAGTTGTGTACTACAAGACAACAACCCATAGCTACTGAGCTTGCTCTGTAGTTTTATTTGTCTGTTTAGCTTCATATCTTGGCATTTGAAGTTAAATCAACTGCTGAACATTTTAGGCAAGCTTTGATTTTTAGGGTTTGGCTGAGCATGGATTCATTGCTGATTTACTTAATCTTTAAACAGCTTCTTGACTGATCACAAGATAATATATTATATGACCACTATGCGGGAGTATGTATGTGTGCATGAATTTATTGGGTCTATAGCACATCGTCGAAAACACTATTTGTCAAATCACTATTCTGTGAACCCACTTCGTCGAAGTCTCACTTTGTTTAACAGCCATTTAATCGAAGTTTTTCATAGGGAAAAACAAATGTTGGCCATCATTAGGAATTTGCCCTTTTCCCCAATGTAATGCAATCTCAGAGTTGGTATATTTAGTTAGGGGTGGATTTTAAATTTTTAGAGTTTTGTGATGGACAGTAGGTTGGACAGCCTTTGTTTTTCCTTAAGAAAAACTTTGATTAAATGGCCGTTCGACAAAGTGAGAGGTCGAGGAAGTGAGTTTGCTGAATAGTGATTCAATGATTACTGTTTTTGGCCATGTGGTATAGACCCGAATTTATTTACCATTTTCTCCACAGATAAGTAGTAAGTGGCATTTTCAGCCAAGACAGGGGCCACTATGGAAAGATAAAACAAAACGTAGTCATTAAATACCAGTTTTGAACAAAGAATATGTCAAAGAACAAATGATACATTACATAGTTTGTATGTATAACACTGACACACTTAACACAGGTAAGCATGATATTTGTATCAGTCAATGAAACACATGAAGTTTAATTATTTGGTTAAATAAGTGACAAAGTATAATGAAACAATTTATGAGTTGAGCTGGCATACTGCACATGATTTAACTAATATGTTTGAAGCAAGTACAGACAGATTTCTTTAAGAGATCATCTTTTAGTTTGTATTTAAAGAGTTTTAATGTATTCTCTATCATTCTATTGGCAGGAGAGTGGTTCCAGATGGCTGGTCCAAGTTTAGAAAAAGCTCTTTCATCTATGGAGGTTTAATAATGGAATGGAGTCTTGAGAGAGTGTTACATATTTGTTGTGGTCATCCCTAAGGTCTTACATTTGTTACCTAATACGTAGTTTAACTTTTAATGGTATGCATTTGCCAAGCTAATCGAAGCATTCCATCATGGCATAGCGATGGGTTTTGTAATCTCCTAGAAGGATAAATATGTAGATTTTACTAATTGCTGTTTACAGTTTATGTTTACTTTTGATTGAGAGAAAAGATATAAGTAGGATGTCATATACAAGCTTTGATATAAGAACATTTCTAGCTATGGAGCAACAAGCAGTGGAAGAGAGAAGATGATTAAATTTTTTAGCATAGTTTTAGTTATGTGAGCATTTTGTTCACTACTTTTTCCTGTAGTCAGTGACTTAGGGACACACATAGATAGTAATCTAGTCTTTGATCATCATGTGTCTACAGTGGTGAGGAAATCATTCTGTGTTGGGCATTTGTTGCATGAATTTTAGTTAGGGGTCTAGTATTAAGTCAAGATATTTGTGCTCAGAAACCTGAGGTAGGACATTGCCACTGCTGTTACTAGTCATGTATTTTTATGCTATGCCAAAGACCATTATATTGGACTTTGTTGCATTGATTATCGTGCATCTAGTAGCACAGATTGGTGACTCAGTTGACTCAAAATTAAAAAAAAAACAGCCACATTAAATTATATAGTTATTTCTAAATTTTTATTGATTTATTTTACAGGAATAAAATTACTGTCAAGAGCAGTCAGTTGTTCAGAAAAAATTAATTATAGTAAAAAAGGGAAAATTTATTACATAGACAAAACTAGTTTTTCAACCTGTTTTATGAAATAAAAGAAGCCATCCATTTATATTGGATAAACAATCAGTCACATCATTCTCATTTTATGATAATTTGGCTCAGCATTTAAATGCTTTATTGCAGATATCTTATTCAGTACTATATTATACAAAAAAGTAAATTCAAAGAAACACTCATTTTATTGGGAGATCAAATTTCAATTTTGGATAAACTTATAAACATGAACCATGATAAGTGTGTCTCATTATATACACAACTTTTAGAGGAATGGGGTTAGTTATGCTTAAACATTTGCAATCAGGATTATTAAAATAAAAAAATGAAAGATTACACTGAGGTCACACAGCTTTTCTTAAAGATCTTTTTTTTCACAAAATTCTAAAAAAAAAATACTTGACCAAACAAACTCCCCTTTTGGTTTAGAATCTAAACTTCATAAATTATTCAGGTTTCTTAACTTGTTATCAAAACATGTTGTCAACCTTTTATGGACCACTTGAATAATCTCATATATATATATATATATATATATATATATATATATATATATATATATATATATATATTGAAATTTGGAGTAGGTAAAACCGATTTCTCAGAATGTAATATTTTAATAAATTTTATAGAATAAATAATTTCCAAATGTGCCAGTAATAAAGAACCTGGTCTGGATAACATACCTATGGAATTTTATAAAACTTTTCATAAAGAACTCTTATCTTACGTATTAAAATTATTTAATACCTTCGCTAACTCTTGATCTTTAGAGCCATATTTTTGTTAGAACATATTATGGTCATCTTAAATACCAGACAAAATCTTCAAAGATA
The DNA here is from genome assembly GCF_019279795.1 of Protopterus annectens. Lineage (NCBI taxonomy): Eukaryota > Metazoa > Chordata > Ceratodontiformes > Protopteridae > Protopterus > Protopterus annectens. The sequence goes on from NC_056742.1 coordinate 386,332,666, forward strand.
ACAATAGTTACTGACCAATAGCTTTACTTAACACTGATTATAAATTCATTGCCCAAATAATTGATACATTTTTAATCCAGAGTTTAAAATACCATTTCCATTCAAATCTATTTGGTTTTATACCAGTGAAAAAGATGAGTCCAACAAGCCATACATTTACAAACTATTTTACAATATTTTAAAAATAATGTTGACAAAATTAAAACTGCAGCAGCCTTTACATAATTTGATTCTGAAAAGGAGCTTGATTTGCTGAATCAACAGTTTTTATTTCATTATCTGCATAGGATTAATTTACCTCTATTGCTTTATAACATGAATTCATTATTTTCTAATACAAAGTTTTCGTTAAAACTCAGTGTTTAATTTTCTAACATTATCAATCAGGAATATGGTGTTAGTCAAGGCTGTCTTTTTCTCCTACATTATTCCTACTAAATATCAATCCTATTTGGCATCGTTAGAAAATGATAGTAGAATTCAACCAATTATTATTAATAACTTCACAATAAAGCTGCTCATGCATATGATTTATTACTAACCATTCAAAATCAAGAATGTTTAAATCATATTACCACAAATTTAGAGGAACACAAAAATTAACAGGTTTCAAAATCCATCTCAGTAAATCTAAAATTCTACCATTAACCCCTCATACAAAAATCACAAATCAAATGATTCCTGTAACAGACAAAATAAAATATTTCAGATGGATATATTCATCCAAAACAAAATCTATGTCAGATGATAAAAAATGTAAACATTTAATTCACTGGTAGAATTTTTTAGACGCATACTGGGCTTTGTTTTTACAGAATTCCATTTTTTCCTCCAGATATAAAATGGTTCAATAAAATTAAACAAATGTGAAGTAAATTTTTTGGTGAGACATCTCTTCAAGAATTCCATAATCTGCCATGTATCTATGATTGGATATATAACATAACTGGTCCTTTACTTTATTCACTTAGTCTTTTCTTCAAAAATTGCATAAACTGAAACTTATACAATCATTCTCAGTCATAAAATCTGTTTAAATCTGTTTAAATCAGTATGGTAAGTGAAATTACTAACTTCAGTGGATATAATATCTTCTTGAAATTCATCAGACACATATATAAAACAATTTTATAGCTAATAAATAACTTTAAGTTTAATTTAAATTATATTTATTTTCCATGGTTAGATATAAATTTAGTAGATTGGTTTGATCGACAGATTATAAATATCAGCTTTTTTTCAAACCCCTTTAAAAATTTTATTTTTCGTTAATTTAGAATTAATTCTGAAATGAAAATTTTAATGTACTCAAATTATCTATGTAAATAGTAAATGAAAACAAATTATTTCAATCTTCTACATTCAACCTAAAAGGTTTCAAAATCTGTATAGTGCAAATGCTTTAACAATTCTTTCTTCTTTAATAACCACTGAAAGCTCCACATTTATTTTCTCTGTAATTCATTCTGGGGAATCTGAAATGTTTATATCATTACCTTATAAAACATTTCAAATGTTTTTGGACACAGACAAAATTATATCAAAAATAATTTAGACATAGAATAATTCAGCAGAAAATTCTATTGTTATTCCAGTAAGACTGTGATGGGCAAACCCTCTCAAACTATGCTGGCATAATTGTGGTTAAAAAGTACCTGGCAACATATGTGGTGGCATTGCCTATAAATTCAGACATGGAGGTTATAACACATGCAATATTATCACAATTAATTACATATAATATTGAATTTACTTATTTTGTTAGGATATAAATAATTTTCTTTTGGGAAAGGATCTTCTGAAATTTCTGAATTCCCTCTGGCACAATGGTGATCTCTCTTTATGCAATATCAAAGTTATAAAAATAATAGAGAATTATAATTAAATGATCTTTTTTGTTGCTGCTGAGGGAAGATGGTGGGAGAAGTTAAAATTATTGTCTTCTTTCTTTTGCTTATATTCTTCTTTCTTTTGCTTATAAACTCTTTTATATAATATCAAGAAAGCATAGTTTTAGTAGTGAGAACAGTTTATTCACTGCTTTGTCTGTATGTTGTACAAATGTTAGTGGGGGGGGGGGTCTAGTGTTAAACCAAGATATTTTTGCTCAGAAACATACGATATTGCCACTGCTGTCTTTAGTTATGTAGTTTTGTACTTTGCCAATCACCATATTGGACTTTGTTGCATTGGTCAGCAATATGTTATTGTGCATCCAGTTGCACAGATTGGTGAAGTTTTATTATAGCTTTTATTGGAGATCAGTGGCAGGTTTGCTGGATTCATGGAGTAGCAAATCAATGGCATGCATAGCTTCATTGAGATTTGGAAGATTGGAGGTGAGATCATTGATAAAGATACAGAATAACTGGGGTTACAGACTGAGCCTTGTGGAGTTCATGTATTAAGAGTATCTATTTCTGAGAGGATATTACTAGAGTACATTTGGAATGGTTTTAGGAATCATAGGTGCTAAAGTAGTACAGAAGCTGTAAAGTTAACTTAACTGAGTTTCTAAAGAAGCAGTGTGTGGTTGACAGCTGTAAGACTCTGGCCATGTCAATGAACTGACCTCCTTTGATCCTGAAGCTGTTCATGTTATTGTATATGATTTCTATGGCTATGTATAATGCAGTCATGGTACAAAATGCATTGCAGAACCCGTGCTGTTTGTCATAAAGCAGACAATATTTATTCATGTGCTTAAATAATTGCTTTAACAGTAGTTTCTCAAATACTTCAGTTAGTGGGCATGAATTTGCAATAGGCCTATAGTCCTTGCATTATTTTGGGTGGAGGAGTTTTGGGAAAGGGATTATGATGGCATACTTGAATGAGTTCAGGAATATCCCTGATAGGTTCATAGGTTTAGAGCTGATTACTAGGCTAATTGCCATGAAGGGCCACTTCAAGCCTAGCCAGTAACCCAAGATCAAAATCAAACCCTGTAACTTGCGTCTATGAGGCAAATACCTTAATTGTTATACCAGATATATACATCTAGGGAAACAAAGGCTTGATCTTTTTGGGGGGTAGCTTGGTGTTTTGCAAAACACAGAAGGGAACACACAATAAAACAAATGAAATAGCAAAGATGCTGTATCATGAAACTATGTATAAAGCTCACATATTCTGATGCCAAGAGTGCACATATAACATTTTTGCATATAAGAAGAAGACTGTCTGCTGAGCGACATGGAGTAGTCCGATGTAGTACGTACCTGGTGCATCAGCATCAGGTTGAGGTGGTAGTGGTTGTAAACAGTCATTGTGGAGTCAAGCAAGAAGTCTGGACTGGATAACAATTCACGTTTTACATCAAACTGAGTAGTAATAAGCATGAGAAAGCTGTTAGTCCAAAGGGTCATTGTTGAAAAGTGCCCTACATTAAAATGGATGCAATGACTGCAGCAGCTGAAACTGCCACACTAATGAATGAGGGAGACAAATTAGGGACAAAGCAAGTTAAGAAAGAGAGGTCAGTGCAGGCAGACCAATGGTTCCAGGCAAAGGTCAGTAATCTGATTCTGCTCTTTGATGATGACATGAAGAAACAGCATAAAGTACAATATGGCCCTTGCCTGACATTGTGAATGTTGATATGCTACAGTTGCTTTCAGGCAATGCTTCATTCCATGAGTCGTTATGCTTCCCAGCTTATGACATCACTTTCCTAATCTAGAGTAAAAAAGTTATTTCTCTTTTACGGAGCAATGAAAAGAATTGAAAAGATAATGTGATCTGAACAGTGAACTTAATTAAGTGTGTATCTGTTGTATGCCCACACCCTTTCAACTACTCCAACTGCAAAAATTACAGGTATAAGGTGTGTGTGAGGGACCACACAGGAAACTAGGAAACAACTTAGGAAAGCAGTAGCAAATATATAAATGGCTAATGGAACAGATCCCCAGGCTGTACTAAACATTAAGAGGGTTCGTGGTCTGCACTCTTGTGGGAGGAGAGGCTGGACTCTGCCCTTCTGAGCTGGGAATTTCTGATTGAAGGCTTATAGTGCATGCATATCTGAACTGCTTCTTACTGAAGTTGGTGCGCCTTGTTTGCTGTGGCATAGACTGGATTCGGGCCTGCTGGATCTAGCTTTGTTTGTGTAACTTGAGCACCAATCCAGGCATTCTCTAAAGTATTCAATTGTATTTATTACTGCTTGGTAGTAACTTGATTAAAGTTTAGCTGTCATTCTAAGTCTTTTGGATTAAGCACTTGGGCTTCAGACCAGTTGTTTTACATTAGGAAGGTTTGTGGCATGCACTGTGGTGGCAGGACAGGTAGCTTTCATCCTTCTAAGTTGGGAACTGCTGATTGAGAGCCCAGTGTCTGTTATTCTTAAAGTGTATTAGTTCTGGTTTAGGCACTTGGGCTTCAGGCCAGTTATTTTACACTAAGAAGGTTTGTGGTCTGCACTCTTGTGGGAGAAGAGGCTGGACTCTGCCCTTCTGAGCTGGGAATTTCTGGTTAAAGGTTTATAGTGCCTGAATATTTGAACTGTATCTTACTGAAATTGGTACACCTTGTTTGCTGTAGCATAGACTAGATCCAGGCCTGCTGAATATAGCTTTGTTTATATGCTTGTTGTTTGTTTGCTTGTTATTTCCCTGGCAGCTAATTCCACCTAATCGCGGCTTCTCAGCTTCTGTGGCTCACTAGTGATATCTGCATTGCTTACTGTACTTATTTCCTTGTTTCACTTGAAAGAAAGTTACTGTTTGTCGTTTTGCATTTAAGTTACCTGTAACACATTGCACTTAAGTTACCTGGCACTTGCTCACTAAAGCAATTATATAAGTCAGCACTAAAAATTAAAAGCACTACACCCTCACTCCCCACTGGCCCTGGTTTTCAATTATTAAGGAATTCCCAATATTATTCTAGCATGTCCAAAGGTCAGTTGTCAATCTCCTCTCCGGTCCAGCTGGTGAATCTGGGAATCTTGAGGCAATGTTACAACTGCCTCATGTACACAGACAACCCTCTCCTCCTCCCAACAAATTCCAACACATGTGAGAGATGCAACCATATAGCCAAACTGGAGGCTAAGCTCTCTCAACTCAGTACTGGCATAACCAGTCAGGAGGAGAAGGAAACCATACTCACTACAATTCCAGTCTCACATAGACCTACCACGACAGCAAACCAAACACATAATCACACAAAAACATACTCGGAGGCTCTAAATAAAGATCTGCGAAGCAGCAGAGACCTCCAAAGCAGACACCCAAGCAGCCGCTACCCAAAACAAAACACGTGCAACACATATCTCACAAAGCCAGTGTGCCAAACAGTCACAGCCGTTAAGACTAAACAACACCCAAAACCTTTTATTTACACCTTGGGGAATAAAAAAGGTTTGGACCCTCTTAAAAAAACCGTCAGGCCCCCCAAAAAAATTTACCGCCCCGGGGGTCACCCCCGGCCTGGGGAAAAAAAGGAGATATATATATATATATATATATATATATATATATATATATATTGAAATTTGGAGTAGGTAAAACCGATTTCTCAGAATGTAATATTTTAATAAATTTTATAGAATAAATAAGTTCCAAATGTGCCAGTAATAAAGAACCTGGTCTGGATAACATACCTATGGAATTTTATAAAACTTTTCATAAAGAACTCTTATCTTACTTATTAAAATTATTTAATACCTTAGCTAACTCTTGATCTTTAGAGCCATATTTTTGTTAGAACATATTATGGTCATCTTAAATACCAGACAAAATCTTCAAAGATAACAATAGTTACTGACCAATAGCTTTACTTGACACTGATTATAAATTCATTGCCCAAATGATTGATACATTTTTCATCCAGAGTTTAAAATACCATTTCCATTCAAATCTATTTGGTTTTATACCAGTGAAAAAGATGAGTCCAACAAGCCATACATTTACAAACTATTTTACAATATTTTAAAAATAATGTTGACAAAATTAAAACTGCAGCAGCCTTTATATAATTTGATTCTGAAAAGGAGCTTGATTTGCTGAATCAACAGTTTTATTTCATTATCTGCATAGGATTAATTTACCTCTATTGCTTTATAACATGAATTCATTATTTTCTAATACAAAGTTTTCGTTAAAACTCAGTGTTTAATTTTCTAACATTATCATTCAGGAATATGGTGTTAGTCAAGGCTGTCTTTTTCTCCTACATTATTCCTACTAAATATCAATCCTATTTGGCATCGTTAGAAAATGATAGTAGAATTCAACCAATTATTATTAATAACTTCACAATAAAGCTGCTCATGCATATGATTTATTACTAACCATTCAAAATCAAGAATGTTTAAATCATATTACCACAAATTTAGAGGAATACAAAAATTAACAGGTTTCAAAATCCATCTTAGTAAATCTAAAATTCTACCATTAACCCCTCATACAAAAATCACAAATCAAATGATTCCTGTAACAGACAAAATAAAATATTTCAGCTGGCTATATTCATCCAAAACAAAATCTATTTTAGATGATAAAAAATGTAAACATTTAATTCACTGGTAGAATTTTTTAGACGCATACTGGGCTTTGTTTTTACAGAATTCCATTTTTTCCTCCAGATATAAAATGGTTCAATAAAATTAAAGAAATTTGAAGTAAATTTTTTGGTGAGACATCTCTTCAAGAATTCCATAATCTGCCATGTATCTATGATTGGATATATAACATAACTGGTCCTTTACTTTATTCATTTAGACTTTTCTTCAAAAATTGCATAAACTGAAACTTATACAATCATTCTCAGTCACAAAATCTGTTTAAATCCGTATGGTAAGTGAAATTACTAACTTCAGTGGATATAATATCTTCTTGAAATTCATCAGACACATATATAAAACAATTTTATATCTAATAAATAACTTTAAGTTTAATTTAAATTATATTTATTTTCCATGGTTAGATATAAATTTAGTAGATTGGTTTGATCAACAGATTATAAATATCAGCTTTTTTTCAAACCCCTTTAAAAATTTTATTTTTCATTAATTTAGAATTAATTCTGAAATGAAAATTTTAATGTACTCAAATTATCTATGTAAATAGTAAATGAAAACAAATTATTTCAATCTTCTACATTTAACCTAAAAGGTTTCAAAGTCTGTATAGTGCAAATGCTTTAACAATTCTTTCTTCTTTAATAACCACTGAAAGCTCCACATTTATTTTCTCTGTAATTCATTCTGGGGAATCTGAAATGTTTATATCTTTACCTTATAAAACATTTCAAATGTTTTTGGACACAGACAAAATTATATCAAAAATAATTTAGACATAGAATAATTCAGCAGAAAATTCTATTGTTATTCCAGTAAGACTGTGATGGGCAAACCCTCTCAAACTATGCTGGCATAATTGTGGTTAAAAAGTACCTGGCAACATATGTGGTGGCATTGCCTATAAATTCAGACATGGAGGTTATAACACATGCAATATTCACACAATTAATTACATATAATATTGAATTTACTTATTTTGTTAGGATATAAATAATTTTCTTTTGGGAAAGGATCTTCTGAAATTTCTGAATTCCCTCTGGCACAATGGTGATCTCTCTTTATGCAATATCAAAGTTATAAAAATAATAGAGAATTATAATTAAATGATCTTTTTTGTTGCTGCTGAGGGAAGATGGTGGGAGAAGTTAAAATTATTGTCTTCTTTCTTTTGCTTATATTCTTCTTTCTTTTGCTTATAAACTCTTTTATATAATATCAAGAAAGCATAGTTTTAGTAGTGAGAACAGTTTATTCACTGCTTTGTCTGTATGTTGTACAAATGTTAGTGAGGGGGGGGTCTAGTGTTAAACCAAGATATTTTTGCTCAGAAACATAAGATATTGCCACTGCTGTCTTTAGTTATGCAGTTTTGTACTTTGCCAATCACCATGATATAGGACTTTGTTGCATTGGTCAGCAATATGTTATTGTGCATCCAGTTGCACAGATTGGTGAAGTTTTATTATAGCTTTTATTGGAGATCAGTGGCAGGTTTGCTGGATTCATGGAGTAGCAAATCAATGGCATGCATAGCTTCATTGAGATTTGGAAGATTGGAGGTGAGATCATTGATAAAGATACAGAATAACTGGGGTTACAGACTGAGCCTTGTGGAGTTCATGTATTAAGAGTATCTATTTCTGAGAGGATATTACTAGAGTACATTTGGAATGGTTTTAGGAATCATAGGTGCTAAAGTAGTACAGAAGCTGTAAAGTTAACTTAACTGAGTTTCTAAAGAAGCAGTGTGTGGTTGACAGCTGTAAGACTCTGGCCATGTCAATGAACTGACCTCCTTTGATCCTGAAGCTGTTCATGTTATTGTATATGATTTCTATGGCTATGTATAATGCAGTCATGGTACACAATGCATTGCAGAACCCGTGCTGTTTGTCATAAAGCAGACAATATTTATTCATGTGCTTAAATAATTGCTTTAACAGTAGTTTCTCAAATACTTCAGTTAGTGGGCATGAATTTGCAATAGGCCTATAGTCCTTGCATTATTTTGGGTGGAGGAGTTTTGGGAAAGGGATTATGATGGCATACTTGAATGAGTTCAGGAATATCCCTGATAGGTTCATAGGTTTAGAGCTGATTACTAGGCTAATTGCCATGAAGGGCCACTTCAAGCCTAGCCAGTAACCCAAGATCAAAATCAAACCCTGTACCTTGCGTCTATGAGGCAAATACCTTAATCGTTATACCAGATATATACATCTAGGGAAACAAAGGCTTGATTTTTTGGGGGGGGTAGCTTGGTGTTTTGCAAAACACAGAAGGGAACACACAATAAAACAAATGAAATAGCAAAGATGCTGTATCATGAAACTATGTATAAAGCTCACATATTCTGATGCCAAGAGTGCACATATAACATTTTTGCATATAAGAAGAAGAGTGTCTGCTGAGCGACATGGAGTAGTCCGATGTAGTACGTACCTGGTGCATCAGCATCAGGTTGAGGTGGTAGAGGTTGTAAACAGTCATTGTGGAGTCAAGCAAGAAGTCTGGACTGGATAACAATTCACGTTTTACATCAAACTGAGTAGTAATAAGCATGAGAAAGCTGTTAGTCCAAAGGGTCATTGTTGAAAAGTGCCCTACATTAAAATGGATGCAATGACTGCAGCAGCTGAAACTGCCACACTAATGAATGAGGGAGACAAATTAGGGACAAAGCAAGTTAAGAAAGAAAGGTCAGTGCAGGCAGACCAATGGTTCCAGGCAAAGGTCAGTAATCTGATTCTGCTCTTTGATGATGGCATGAAGAAAGAGCATGAAGTACAATATGGCCCTTGCCTGACATTGTGAATGTTGATATGCTACAGTTGCTTTCAGGCAATGCTTCATTCCATGAGTCATTATGCTTCCCAGCTTATGACATCACTTTCCTAATCTAGAGTAAAAAAAGTTATTTCTCTTTTACGGAGCAATGAAAAGAATTGAAAAGAGAATGTGATCTGAACAGTGAACTTAATTAAGTGTGTATCTGTTGTATGCCCACACCCTTTCAACTACTCCAACTGCAAAAATTACAGGTATAAGGTGTGTGTGAGGGACCACACAGGCAACTAGGAGACAACTTAGGAAAGCAGTAGCAAATATATAAATGGCTAATGGAACAGATCCTCAGGCTGTACTAAAAACAATGCTGTTATCAGCTTATCACGGTTAATTAATCTCACTATTTCTCATAGTTAGTAGTGTCCATCAGTTAAGCAGCTAAGAACCTCAGGATGTAGACTACAGAAACACTGACACTTAGGAAAAATAAGTAGCACATATGCAGTAAAAAGGCTATCCACTCCGACAGGCCCTACTTTCTTTGAAAATGGACAGGTTGAACTGTAATGATTGTTTTAAGGCAAAAGCCTTTGGTGTGGCCCTCCTTTAACTTTTGTGTTGATACTGTAATTATGTTTAAATGTAATGTTGCTTCTCACATTGGTATCTGTAGCCCAAAGGGTTGCCATGCAACTGTAATTACCTGGCAACAGTTGTTACATACAAGCTTATACTGGATCCAGGGTTACATTATATTACATCAGATTAATGACAGTAGGTGGCAGTGAGCATGTTAAGGCTGCCTTCTGAAGTGTGTTTAACTTTCTACATTGCCATCATCTCTCTCTTCTCCCCCCCCCTCTACTTGCTCCATACCCTAATCAATGTCTCTGTGGATTCACTCATCACCTGTTCTGGTAGTCCACTCCATCTCATGGTCCACAGCTTTCAATGTGAAGAAACTGTTTCAGAAAACTAGGTAGTAGTTAGTCCCCACAATCTGTTGCCTGTTTTGTTTATTATCCTTTCCCCTCTATCCTTCCTGTTCAGAATGAGTCCTCCATATCTCCCTGACATGCTCTTCTGCATCAACATCATATTCCTCCCCTCCTCCTGTCTCATCTAGTCCTTTATGAAAAGGTCTTCAATACTTTAGGTTGTAGACATATTCTTTCCTTCCACCTTGTTTCTCACTGGTGGCTTTCCTAAGGGCTCATTTAAATAGCCTGATGTCTGTTTCCTTATATGGCTTTCAGAATGGCATACAATTTTCAAGGTATGGTCCAACTAATGTCCTGCAGATTGGGGACATTACGTTTTGCTTTTCAAATCTATCCCCAGGGATACACCCAGGATTTTGTTTGCTACTTCCACTATCTTCTTACTCTATTCCTATTGGTTCCTTCCAGTTGTGATTATTACCCCCCTCCCCCGATTTAATGCTCCAACATAGGGAAAGAGACATATTTTTGTGGACACTAGACAGAAGATGTGTATAACATAGTAGATGTTTTGCAAACTGAGATAACCATGTAGGCAGACTTACAGTGGAATAGCTTACAAAATGCAAATTAGAGCAACTGAGGCTTGAAACAAAGAAATGGGGACCCTTCAAAAGTTACCTACTCAGCTGGCTTTGCAAAACTTATTCAAATTGCTTACAAGTGCACACACAAAGTAGAATATTTTCTTAACTGAGACATTTTATGTAAATTATACTGCACTATGAATCTGTTTGTTTTTGAGCTTCTGTTTGTTTAGGCCTATATTAAGCACATGGAGATTCTGAAGGCCTGTTTTAAAGTCTTTATTTTCTGAAGATATATTTGATGGCATATAACTTACTTTACTTGTTAATTCTGTTTATAATCTGCATACTTTTTATTATATTTCATCCCATTTTTATCATACTCTGAATTTGTTGCTTGATTTCATTGACCATTGGAAAAGCAACTTCATTTCTTTAATGTTATTTTTATGTTGGTTTATTAAGAATCACACAGTTTCAGCTGTGTGCGATATAAATTAGTTAGCTTTATTTACAAAAGTTCAAGGAAAATAAAATCTCTAAAGGTCAAAGGGCTCTGCCTGGCTTCCAGAAAAAGCTTCCATGATCAGGCAGTGCTGAACCAATATAAATGCTCTCAGACATTCTTAAAGATATGGAAATTCTGTCCACAGAATGCCAAGCACGGGCCCACAGAGGTTCCACAAAGGAAGATGAATGCTGATTCTGTTTACAACTAGCAACCATTACAGAAAATCAAGAACTGTGACTTACTATATAAAGAGATCAGAGTTTAAAGAATGTCAGTCTTCTATGTTCAAAACTTAAAATCATGAAACTATTCTGAAAGGAATAAGGTTCACCTCACTCCATTTAGGGAATTTAACTCATAACCTATTATACTTTATCCACCTTGGAGCCATTTTGCTTGCTTTTACTTTTCAGGACAAATGATTACTGTCTTTTTGAACCATAATCACTCTAAAAGAACCTGTCTGTGATGTTGCTGTACTGATTTTTGGTGCTGTTTGTATAGTCTGGCAGTTGCAGCAGATGCTGAAGTCTGCGAGCTGTAGTTCATGTGATATATGATCTGATTCCCACATTCCTTATTTGTCTGCGGTGTGACCTTGAGCAAGACACTTAACCAAACATTGTTCCTGGATTGCCCCTGAAAAGCGAGTGTGAGTTCAGTGGGTCTACATTTTTAACAAATGGGTATTATTATGTTCCTTGTTAACCAGGTTAGATACAACTGTAGCAGTCTTTGCTGCTAATTATTTATTTATACTTTGTTAACTGTAGCAGCTGTATAGGGATGGTCCCATTTATATTAACATTCTGGGGAGAAAAGGTCCACATTAACTACTCACATAATAATATGCATCACACAAGCATTTTAGATTCATGAAAGCAGTTCCAGATATGTACATGATTGACTACAATCATCTATTGTCATTTTTATGCAAACGTGTATAATATCTGTGATGAAAGGAGATACTGCCAGCACAGCTAGCTGGAATTTTCTAAATAATTATATGTCATTTGTGAATATCAACATGATTTACATAAGATACCTGTGTTACAACTGTATTAGAACTGGATGTCATGTGCATATCAAACTGGTTTGTACAGACATGTGTGGTGAAAATGTACATATTTTGTAAAGTACTTGTGGTTAAACTGTATCCACAGTGTGCCCTACTGAAAAAAAACAGAAATGTATATGCACTATTAGAAATGTTTAGATGTATATGTTAACAGAGGAAACTGGAGGATTAACCTCAGTCCAGCAAACTTCAGAAAAATAGCTGAAATTAAGTGACTTTATAGGCTATACAATAAAAATTGGTATCTTTCAGTTTTCATTGCAGCCAGAGACAAAAAGTCTGTACTAGGAAACTTTCTGTATTGTCTGTAGGGTGAATTAATTACTAGTCTTTAAAGCATGCAATTATTTTATGACTTCCAGCATCTGCCAGAGATCAGAGGAGAAGCCCTTGTCTGTATATTTTTACAGGTAGATGCTAAATACTGCCCATTTCATCAATGGTTGTTTTGGCCTGTGGACTGGAAGTCAGTTGACAAAAAATTATGTCATTCTGCAAGCTATCCCAGCAGTAATATTTGAGATATTATTCTGAGAAGTCTCTTAGTGAGACAAAGCATTCTGCATTCTTTCTTGGACCTGACAACAACTAGAAGATCCATTCACCACATCTGCCTTGTTCTATTAGTAAGTTCTTAGGTTATAGTAATTCTCTTAGATTCAGTCAGAAATATAGTAAAGCTTAGTTTAAATATTTTTTCTTTATTTATTTAAGACTGCCCTGCAATGTTGTTTTAAATATTTCCTGTGGTTTTGATCTCTGGTGTCACTGTGAATATATATATATTTAGTATTGTCTTATTCTTTTATTTATTATTAAATATATTTAAACCTTTCATTGTGGCTGATCTGTGTAGAAATATTTAAGTTTTGAGAGTACTTGCATATTTATTTGGTGACAATGTGTGGGCCACTCCTAATAGCCTTGCTCTTGGTCAAACTACCATTTCTGTTAATATTAATATTACACAGTAAGATTGGACACCCTTTGTTAAGGACCTTAAAGTAGCGGATAAGGAGTGACTGGTGGCAGTAATAACTACCTTATAGTCTGTGCAGAAGGGGGCATAGCTAGTAAACCTGTGCCAGCCTTTCCCAGGTGTGTGTGTGTGTGTGTGTGTGTGTGTGTGTGTGTGTGTGTGTGTGTGTGTGTGTGTGTGTGTGTGTGTAAATCAAAACTCAAAATATGTGTGTCAGCTACTTGGGCAGAGACATAAAGCTCTGGTTGGACAGAGAGGGTGCTGGAGGTCTAAGTTTGGTCACTCAGCTGAGATCTCAGCTCTATAGCTGTGCCAGTGGGGAGTCTTATTGGGAATCTGGAAAAAAGGGAGAAACCAGGCCTGGAGTGACTGTGGTCTTTGTGTGCTCTTAAGCAAAATTGCACTTGATGCAAAGAGTTGCATCTGGAAATACTGTGTGTATACTTGCCATCCTCCCAGTGTAAGTCCCCCACTGGTGCCAGTGGTGAGGACTGATGCTTCTTGATTACTGGTCCAGTGGAGGGTCATAACAATATCATTAATTAAACAAAAGGAAAGATTGAGTAAATCAACTGTTGGCCATAACAGACATACAACAGTTACAACAGTCATCGTGTTGGAACAGGCACTATGGCTGTGCAGATCATGTGACATAATTGCATAATATATACTGTGTGTGTATATGTGTGTGTGTGTGTGTGTGTGTGTGTATATATATATATATATATATATATATATATATATATATATATATATATATATATATATGTATGCCTGTCTAAATTCTGTCACTAACATTATGAAAAAAACATTCAATAGTCTTAGGAAAAAAATGACTTTTGATCTTGACAAAGTGCATACCCTTCCACTTTCATTAACAGTTAGGATCAACATTCACAAAATGAATATGCTGCCAAATGTACTTTGTCTACTGCAAACACTTTCCATTATTGATGGTTCCCCATTACTATTAAAAGTCAAGTATTTTCTGTGTAAGGGACTAACATCCAAAACTATATAGAGGATTATGAGTGGATCGCCAGTCATAATCTGCTTACATGTTCGAGACAAGGATGCCAAGAAATTCACCTTGAGATCGAAGCTTGATAGGTGAATCTTGGCATCCATGTTGAGAACACATAATAAAGGGTTATGATCAGAGGCCCAATCATAATTCTTTCTAGTGCATGGAGATTTATCTGCTTCGTGTAAAGAAAAAAGTGCTAAGTATTTTACCAACGTTCAAAGCCATAAAGCACTTTATTATGTGTTAATCCCTTAATATATTTATTACACTAAATATTCTTAAGAACATGTTGCAGGCATCCACTAAACAGGCATGACAACAGAAGGCACAACTTTCTTGTAATAGTGGTTATATCAGTCTTGTAGGATAACATACAATATAATGAAATCTAGTGCCCAAATTAAGTATAATGCGTTCATCACTTTTTTTTTAAATCTCTGTTTGGTTCAGCATACTAATGGTCTTTAACAAACTAACTTAGAAATATCTAGAGCATTAGGTGTATAGTCAACCTGCATCTAGGCTACATGAAAGAATTGCTTCCACTGTGGGGTGTTTCCAACATTTAACATCTGGGTATAAAACCAGACTGAAATGCTAAGCCAACATGGGAATGGAGAAAGCAGGTTCTGTTGATGCAGATGTCTGCAATTAGGGGTAAAGAGAAAAGGCAAGAGAGGGCTGGAATTTACAGGAGGGAGCTGGCAAAGGAAACAAGATACTGGGAACAAATAATTAGACAAGGAAAGGTAATAGAATGGGAAGAGGCAAAGAAGACATTTGGACAGCGGACTATAGACTGCCTTCACTATCAGGGATTGATATCAGAGTACAGGCAAAGAGAAAGGAACAGGGAAATTGTAAATGAAAGACCTGAAATGGTGGACTTTTTAGTTGAATCTAGAACAGAAGCTGCTGTTATGAAAGGGATAATTAATAGGGCTTATAAAATATTGCATGATAAGTACAGGACTCAATCAGAGGAGGTCAGAAAAGACTGGGAAGAGAGACTAGATAAGCAATTTACAAAGAAACAATGGGAGGACTTCTGTGTGGCTCCCAAATATGCAACAAAATCTAGAAGATTTAGCACATTTGCCTGGTTGCATAGGTACTTTTATATTCCAAGCAGACTTCAAAGAATTTTTCCTCAGGTAGGTGGCAAATGTTGGAGGTGTAATGGGGAAGAAAGAGATACAAGGGAACATATGTTGTTGTAATGAGATGACAGAGTTTAAAAATTACCTACAGAGTTAGTCTGCCAGAAATACTGAACAAGTAAATGAGTATAACTATGGAAATTATTATTTTTTGAGCTGGGATACAGGATCTGAATTGTCTAGACAAAGTAAGGCCTTGTTAAGTTTAATTCTGGTGGCTGCCAAAAGAGCAATTTCGAGAAAATGGAAATCAAAGTCTAAACCAACCATACTTGAAGTAGTGAATATTGTAACAGAGATAAAAGAAAAGGAAGTGGAATCTTTAGAAAAGGGTAGGAGTAAATTACCTAGAAAATATGGAAACTGTGGGAAAATATATGCAGAAATTAAAATTGGTGGAGGAATGAGGTTTAAGAGAAGGCAGGAATTAAACAAGTTTTGTAATGGTTTGATTATAGTGTACAGAACAATATATGTGATGTATATATAATGTTTGTAAATGTAAATTTGTTAATTTGACTTGATTACTTTTATATCAATGTACATTTGCCTGTCACAAGTGATAATTCAATAAAAGTGTTAAAAATGAAATAGTAAAATGATTGCACAGGCTATTGCCTTAAATCTGTCAGCAGAACTTGTTCAAATAATTTTAGTATCAGTATTTTTAAACAAGTTTGCCAGATCCATGATGTAGAGGGAAAAGTCCTGACTACATCTCAAGAGACCCGAGTTCAACTAGTGGCCTGGGTGCCTGTAGGAGTAAATGGGAAAATGGGACTGAGTAGCTGCTTGCTCCTCCAGTTGGGGTCAGGTGGGGGCTTTGGCTTGACAAATGAGTGACACCCAGTGGCAGTATTCGGTGTTTACCCAGTTGAGCTCTGAGCTGGCCAAGCCGGTGCTGTCGTAAAGCATTTTCACTAAGTAGCCTAGTGGAAACTAGCATGAAGATACACCCTTCCCCTCAGGATTTATCAGCTGCAGGCTTGACGAGGATGCTTTCATGGGGACAGTGTAGGTCACTTCAAAGACCAGAAGCTGGCCCATTACCTTACTGCCCAACTCATGTCTGGGAACATAGGGCTGATGGGGGTTGCTGAGCAGAAACAAATGGACCATAAGGCTTTTGCCTGGCTCAGGAATACCCAGCTCTCATTACACCAGAAGAAATGTGCCATCAGGCAAGGTTATAGGGGTAGCATCATCACCATCATCAACAACCCTGTTTTCTGCATGTTGTTTACATGGGGACAAGGTGTTACAGTAACTGTCACCACCACTCATGATTCAGTGTCACTCTCCTCCTTCTTCATGAATCATGCCTGACTGCCGCAGGTCTTTTCTCCCACAATTTCCTCATCACTTTGCATGATCGTCCTTCTTTCCTGTCTGTTCCTAATTCTTTTCACTAAACTGCATTCCGCTATCCTGACCATGTGGCCCAAACTGCTTTAATCTCATCTCTTTGACATTTTCTGCATTAGGAGCTACTTTGGCTTCTGCTCTGATGCCCTCATTTCTTTATCTGTTCCACAATATACACCCTTCTACCCTTCTCAAACACTTCATTTCCATCACAACATGCTTTCTCATCTACTCTGTCTTCTCTGCCCAGGTTTCTATGACCCCTCCTGCTCACTTTAGTAATGGCTGATAACCCTAATCCTAAAGCTTCCCCTTCCCCTAACCGTAACCCTACACCTTAAATGAACAAAAACCTTCCCGCAACACCACCACTATTCACACTATAATGGACAATGAAAGCACTGTCCTGTAGACAAACCATGCACAGGAAACCAGCGTAAAAAAGACAAAAGATATATTTCTTGCACTGATACCCAGCCAAAGATAAACTCTGCAAGCAAGAATGAAATAAATCAGGTACAATTTATTAAAAATGGTATGCGCTTTCACAATCCCTCCAGATCGCTTCCTCAGATCATAGTTGTTGTTGTGTCTTTTCAGCTTTTCCCGGTTAGGGGTCGCCACAGCGGAACTCCGGTCCGCTAATAATTGGCAGTAGATTTTTACATGCCAAGTTGCCAGCCCTGACGCACAACCTTCAATGAAGGTACGCCCGTTCACGCATGTCTCCACACAGAAGACGCTCTAGCTGAGAATTGAACAAGACAACGTCTTACTGTGAGGCGACAATGCTACCGCAGCACCACCACGCTTCCTCAGATCATAGTAAAAACCATTTAATACAAGCCATTTAAGTAGTACGGGATTACACAAGCAGCCTATCATCAGATAGTCAATTAAACATTACCATGACAACTAATTTTAATAAATTTAATAATAAAAATACAAGGGTTTGAAAATATGAAATTAAAAATATATATTTCTAGAA